>NW_007578749.1:12969-107029 GCF_000690725.1 Stegastes partitus
ATAAAGAGGCCTGATGAATATGTGGCGCACACTTTTCGGTTAGATGAGACCTGAGGCTCAAATGGGATCCAGCATGTTTGACATGATCATCCACAGTGAACGCATAGTCCTGATGGTGAAGCACAGAGGAGGGAGTTTCATAATCTGGTGCTGCATGAGTGAAAAGGTGTTGGTGGGATGACACACAGACTGCATCATTCATGTCTGTGGATATACTAAAATACTGGCTGACAAGAGGACTACCAGTCTGAGGACGCTTGGCAGAAAAGGAATATTCTAACATGATAACCACCCAAAGCACACAAGAGTTTCTAAAGAAAAATGTGAAATGCATGACTTTCGCTGCATTGAGTTCCTACAATAGGGCCTGTACGTTTTCATATCATAGATTTAAAATGTTAGTTTTTAATTTTACAAAAGCACAACTGTTTTACCCTGTATACAAATTTGCAGTGTAATTTTTAATCCATTTTACATTTGAGTGATGTTGCACTTCTATTATATACTGTATATCATTAGATTATTAGCGATGCATTGACGTAAAAGCAGGATTTCACAGCTGTAGTTGGTTCAGATGGAGCACATATTGAAATGTTTTTAATCCAATTGCAAGTCATTATTGTTAATGTTCTGGATTAATTTTCTGAATATTTTCTTCACTGAGTGTCTTTGTAAAAATTCAGAAATGTGCTCAATCTTACTATCAGAAAAGTGACCAATTATCTATCAATTAACCATTGGGTATATTTAATTAATGACAAAACATCATATTTAATAATAGGTTCTTCATATGTTTGGAGTGCCAAAATCTTAACTCATGAAGCAGCTGCTAACTAAAGATGTCAGATAAATGTAGAGTACTATGTTTCCCTCTGACATGTTGTGGCATGAGCAGGAAAATGCAGAAAACAACCACCTCAGATTTGTATTTTAGCACAGTTATTGAGTAAATAAGAGCGTTTTTTGAAAGTAAAGGATGTAAAAAATAGAACATGCACGCTGTATTGAGCATCTGAAAAGCATGCAAAGCTTTGGATTAGCTTGGGTAGAGCAGAGCAGAGGTAGAAAGAGATGTAAGTACAGGACTTTGACTCATCAGGTGAACACAAAAGCAACTACAGATGTATGCAAATGCTACTCTCCATCTGGTTGTGGGGTAAAATATTAGCAATTTTATATGTATTGATACAATTAAAACAACATTGGGACTACTGCTGCTTTAAAAAACTGTAATTTCCATGTATTGGGCTGCTTTACAGAGGTCTCAATAATTCACAAATACTATATTGAAGATCATGTTTGTGGACGCAGGTGGACACAGTACAGCTAAAGTCAGGTTACATGTGCAGATTTGTGTTTGTTTCAATAATATGAAGTAATATGTCCATTACAAGGTGTAAAATGTGTCCAAAAAAAGCAACTTTGTGGTGTCAATGGGCTCAAACGTGGTGCAGATGTTCTGGCGTACGTTCATGCGACAGTTAATTACAAAGATGCAGCGCAAACCTGTGTAACAGTACTAGCTATCCTCATCCTTTTGGGAGTGCTTTATGTAGCAAACACTACATACTGAGGGAGTGAATGCAAACGTGAACAATAGCTATAGATCTACGGTTATGGTTTTTAACCATTAAAGCAGGATAACATATCCGAAGAGACCCCCCAAATTTAAATTCAGAATCCGTAAATGTGCACAATATGGGCTCTTTGAATAGTCTCCTCACTGGATTTAATTATATGCTACAGTATGTTAGTCCAAAAATAATAAAAATAAAATCCTGATTACGACACCCAAACTATGATCAAGGCTGGCAGGATGCAAGCAAACTGATGAAGGAAGCTGTGGAAATCTGACAACAGTTAGTTAAAAACTGGTATGATTTATTTTAAAGGGATATTACTGGAGAATTAGAGGAAGCTTTAGTGCAAAGATGCGCTGGTGGAGACTGGTTGAAACGAACTAGTTTGCATCAAGTGTCTTCCAACCACGTTTAAAGTGTTTGTACTGTAGATGTTTCGAATGTGGGGAAAAAGCTGATTGTGGCAAGACAGTCAAACAGAGCAGACCTTTGGACATCAGGAATCCACGGAGTCGCACTTATTTGGACAAATGAAGACGTGACACAAGCAGCTGACTTGAGAGAGAAGTTCCCTGCCTACGTTTTCAACCTCTCACACCAGATTTTGGAAAATTACAATTCTCCAGTGCTCAAATGTGAGAAAAATGGGAATTCAGATGGTGTGTGTAGCAATCTGACAACCACTTCACTACACCGACTGTCTATAGCATCGTTAGTGGCAATTTAAGCAACACAGCAAAGGAAAGATTTATTAATAACTTTGATTATGCTCCGAACATGAGATCATGTTTTCGTGCTACTTTCTCAAGTGATTACTACATTTAAGAGTGACGCAGTTAACTTTATATATTCCTGCATCCCTAAGGGTATATAAAAATACTGTCTTTCTAACCACCTAGTTTTATATTTCTAAACAGAAACAGGTGGTGCTAGTACCCAGTACTGAGCAAGGTATTCTATGTAAAAACTTCTCATAACAGTTCCAAAAATAGAGAGGGAAAGGGGTTAAATATAGTTCATGTCATTTTATTTTGGATTTGATGACTCTGTTAAAGTCTATGGTTACTTCTGGGTTGTTAAAGTGGTGTACAGTTGCCCTGGCTGCTGAATACGACCTGAGAAGAAGTAGCTCTGCACATTAAGGCGGTAATAAGAGAACAGAAAACTATCTAGATGACGCTGTATGTGAAATGAATAAGTGAAACATTTTGCATGCATTCCAAAACGGTTCCTTTTTTCCGCTCCTCCCGCCGGGTTAATCATTAGCAAATACCTCAATTTGATTGCAGAAAATGTCAAAAACAGTGCAACAGGTGGTTTAAAAGACAGCTGGCAAAATGAACCATTGCTGACCTTTTAAACAGTGTGGTCACATGGTCAAAAGATGATCATCAGTTAATCCTCCCCAATTACTCGGATATGCCCCTGGGTGCCGAAGGCAGCGTGTGCAAAGTAGATTCTGCTGCTGTCCGCATTTCTGGACATAAGCAACTGAGGAGCACGCATCCAACAGTGAGAAGTTTCAAACACGAGTCCATGCGGGAGTGAGGCGCAAAGAGCTGAGGGGAGAGGGGTGAAAGGAGGGGCACGGGTCCTCACTGGCATTTATCCCTTTCCCAGAGGCACTTTGCAGAGTGTTGGCCCTGCAGCAATGCTGAAGCCATCTGTGAGTTCTCTCAGCAGAGGCCACGTAAAACAAGACGTGTGCTGTGGTCTGACCTTTCACAGTCCTAACTATAATATTATCATAAGTTTAGAGATCAGATTGCACATTTCCCTGTGGTGGGATTCAGTGTCCATATGAAAAGGTGATGACTGAAAACCTTGTGTGGCTATATGTATTCTTGTTACCCAAATGTGGTCAGATCATAGTCAGGATTCCTATACCGACATCGTAGCCTTGTGGAGATACCACCGCTTATCATTGCATCAGGTGTAGAAAATGATTAAGAAATAATGTGAACAGTTAAGAAACTGACACACTTTCACACTCTTTTTTCTAGCAGCCCCCCAGCTTTTGTTGCCTAGTGCAATTTATTTCCCCACAGGAAACCTCAGCAACGCTGAACACCAGAATGGTGGCATAATAGACTAATGTCTTTAG
Organism: Stegastes partitus; assembly: GCF_000690725.1. Classification (NCBI taxonomy): domain Eukaryota; kingdom Metazoa; phylum Chordata; class Actinopteri; family Pomacentridae; genus Stegastes; species Stegastes partitus. The sequence continues at coordinate 16,654 of NW_007578749.1, forward strand.
GAAGTGGCACTACTACAAGTTAGCACAGTGTCAAGGATTTGTTAAACTTTGTGGTTGAAATTACAGTGCAAATCTCTGAAGCATTTAATGCAGCCAGGGATAATATACAACTATCTGTCAATACTAAAGGCCGAGCAGCTGACGCTAATTGAGGGAAAAGAATTATGGGTAGTAGCTGGCACAGGGTACATCTCTGACTTGGCGCTTGCCAATACTCATTCCGAAGGTGCCACAATGAGGCTTAGGGAGAGTAAGATACTCTGGCTTTTGGACAGAAATCAAGTCAGGGAGTCAGATGTCGCTGCAGTTTGAAGACTGTTGTTGTTAGTCTAAGTAAATGAAGAGTATGCAAGAAACAAGTCCTCAGAACCAAAATATGAAACATATTGCATAATAGAAACGCTCCCAAACTGCAAATGTGCATTTAAGTCAGGCTGAAACCACTTGTGTTTTAACGTTTTAGTAGTTTTGTATGTTCATGTTAATATTAATTATACATTCTTATTTTGGTCTGTTTGGTCTTGTAGCAGATGGGCTCACTTCTATTGACTGATTTGAGATTGAAATCTGAGTAATCCGTAAGGATGCTGTGGTTAAACCAAAGCGTTGCCTTCTTACCACTTGTTGAATTTCAACTCCTGTTGCTCAGAAAGCTCTTCCAGCAAAGATCCATGGATTAGTTTGCCTTTTAAATAAACACACTGAACTTTAGTGCGACAATTTTTTTTTCATCGTTCATCAATCTCAAACAGTCTATTAGTCGTTTGGGCTATAACATGTTAGAATATGGCGAAAGATGTCGATCAGTGCTTCCTAAAGCCCAAGACGATGCCCTCAAAAGTCTTGTTTTGCCAACAACTCAAGGATACACAGTCGTGGAGTAGTAAAGAATATTCAAATGTAAGAAGCTGCAATAAAAGAATTTAGGCTGGTTTTCTAAAAGAATTACTGAAATTGATTATCAGAATAGGTGCTAATTGATAATTGACAACTAATCAGTTAATTGCTGCACCTCTACATACTGATGTTCTGAGTAAATCAAACTTTTGGTCACATTATAAAGTGTAAATATTTTTCTGATTACAGAGCAATCATATTAGTCTAGCTTCAGCAGCTTGGTGTGAAATGAAACCTCATGGAGTAAATGTTAGAAACATTTGCCATATTTGCAGTGTATTGACAATAATGTACTATTCGAAATTCACAGAATGAGTAAGATGCTTGAGTGGAAAAATGTGTTTATTTTATGTTCTGTGTATAACAAACCAAGCATCCTAAATAAAAATAACTGGCAGCGTTAAAATCAGGTAGCTTTTTTCAGGTATTGTCCGTGAGTTGTGTGCTTTGTTACAGCTCTAAAGGCCTCATCAGAGCCTCAGCTTCCTGGTCTGTAGCGGGGATGTCAGACAAGTGTTGGAGAAAGGGTCGTCCATGGATACAGGTTCGGATGGTCTCACCCAGCTGCCGTTCCATCCGTAGAAGGGTTTCCTCCACGTCCTCCCTTGATAAATTTGCGGGCAGCTGACGAGCAAGACGAACTGCTTCACCCTGAGGGAAGAGTCCCGTTTGAAAGATTTAATGAAACTAAACAAAACACCAAAACGATGCCATTCTTAATTCACAGAATCTCTCACTTGTAGGTAATTTGTGACTTTAAGTGGCCGGCACTCTTGCACAGTCCTGGCCTTCTTGTGAAGAACTGCAGTCAAAATCTCCCTGAGGTCCTCCACACCGAGGAAAGGCACGCAGTCTGCCATTGCTGTCACTTCCAGATGTCTCTCGGCTGACGTGAGGCCTGGCCAAAGCAAGCAGAAAACAAGGATTAATATACTCCAGACGCTACTACTATCTCCAGGAAAGAATAATAAATAAATATTGTGGTTTACGGCCGGACTGATGACCAAGTCAAACAAACGGAGGGCCAAATGGAGTGTTAAATGACTAATAGAAGCCCCAGCAGACAGGAAGGAAGTTGTCTTGTAGGGCTGAAGAATGATGGCTTCTCATTTCATGAGGAAATACTGCAAATCAAGCACAGTTTATATTGCTAACACATAACTTTGGATGGTAAAGGAAAACCTGGAGATGCAGTGACAGTTAGAATCTGTCTGTGCTGGTTGTGCTTCCAATAAAAGAATGCATAGCTGAGAACATTTTCTATTAAAAATGCACGAAGACAGCAACTGGCAATAACAAGTATCCTGATTGTAATAACTGGGAAACAGTGCAGATGGAGAATCACAGCGTACATAAGTTTTACACAAGCTAAACAATACATTTTCAACAACACTAACAACAGCCAAAGATATTCAGCAGATTTTGTGCAGTGAGACCATCTTATATTATGCCGCTACCTTCAGTCCCTTGCACACCCACAGAGGCTGGCAGTGCCAAATGAAAATTCCTTGAATTTCTTAAAGGGCAGCCATTCTCATCACCTGCACACTGGGGTACAAACCTACTGTGAGACCACGTTGTCGGGCAGAGAGCCAATGTCAACTGAGGTGAACCATTCCAGCAACAAAAACAACCAACATTCACAGGACACTGTACACCCTTTGCAAGCAAACATAGTAGAAGTCAAAACAATGATGAAGAAGCTGGCAAAAACAAGTTCAGCTGAGAGAATTCTGCTTTATTCTTACAGTCGGTTTAACTTCTGTCAATCTGGACCTGTCAACATTAAACCAGATGTTGTCGGGTCCAACATCTGTCATAATTTACATTTATTGTTTACCATGATGGACAGTTTTATGAAGGATTTGTGAGATTTTTTTCTGTCTTATCCACAACTAATCTGACACAGAGGGTCACTGTTAAAAATAATAGCATATAATCCAGTTACAGGCACTGTGCCTTTGACATTTCTGAATGGTGAACTATGACATTAATCTGCAAACATCTCCAACATTGGTTAAATAAAAAGAAAAATGTTGTAACTACACTGCTGTTATTTGGGATCTATTTTGTTGTCAGGTTCAGGGCATCCCATATGTAATTAAGAGATGATTGTTTAATCAATATCGCACATGTTTATCCAAAAGTTTCTTGACACTGTACCTGGAGTGAATTTGATTTTAAACCCATTAGCCACAAGCCTGGGATCAGAAAACAGGGCCCCTCCGTTCAGTTCAGGGCTGTGTTTCTCCATGTTGCACAACGTCTCAGTGTACTCAGCTCCCCCTAGATTTCTAGAAAACAGAGACAAGAAGACGTTTAACAAACAGCACTGCGTTTTTGTACGTACGGTCAGCATTATTAGTATCACCAATAGAAACCAAGAATCAGGATTTGTTTGTCTTAACAACAGTCTCAAGTACATGTATATGTAAAGAAACTGGATGAGTGTGTGTTTTCCATAAGGAAAACAACTGTCAGGGTTGGCATTTTGCTGGTGAGAAGTGAGTGATACATTACCCATCTGTTAACTGTATAGGGTTCTGCAGACTCACTGCTGGAAGTATATTATTCTCTAGAAGTCTTTTAAACAGCAAGGCTTCCTCCACCCGAAATGGGTTTAACAACATGAGCCTCTGACCACATAAAATGACCCAGGCGCTCTGAGAGGCCAGCCGGTTTACAAGACGGAGGCCCCGTGGTGCTGCGCTGCTCTGGGATGAGAGGCGCTGAAGCTGCAGCCGAAGGGCAGCCATGCTGCAGGGGAGGGGCTGCGAGGGTTTAGGCGCAGGGTTCATCATCTTCTTTTGAGGCTGTGCAGAGAAGAGCTCGTCCAGCAGCTGCTGGTTGGATGGAGTGGCCTTGCGTTTTTGACCCTGCACGTGGCTCCTAGAGGTGCTCACACTGAGCTCCCTGGGGCCTTGAGCTGAAGCTAACTTGGTCCTTTGGTCGTGGTGTTCCAGGTGTTTTTTTGCCTTCTCCTCATACCTACAGAGTAAAAGAAAGTCTTTTAGAATTACAATGGTGGTGGCAAGTGTCATCATAAATAAATCTATCTATCTCAAGTTCGCATCCCAGCATGAACTGATTTGTGAAACAAAAAAATCCCAAATGTTTGGGTTAAATGGCCTAAATTTTCTTGAGATGATAACAATGATGTCATCATTGTTATCTTGGACAGGACTTGACTACAGCCTCTTATCTGACATCATGCTCTGCTTTCACTGTTCTTTATTTCATTTCATCTTGTGTCACTCCCCAAACTCTATGGAAGTGCAACACTAAATCCCTTAAGGCCTAGTTTATGCATGGTTGTTGTTCCAACTGCACTTAAGTACCTACATTTGAAATAAATTTGGAGACCTGTTTCACGTTAACTTAGTCACTGAAAAGATGCCGAAACAACAGTAATATGAGACTTAACATCTACATACATCTAATTGCCTTCATGTCCCTCTCCGGTCACTGAAATAAAAACATCAAAACTAATTTCTCTGTGTCAAAGTTAGATATTTATAAGGTTTTTCCGTGATAAATATTGCAGCTCAAGGACACCAGCTCACCAACGACTCTGTTCAAACACTGTAAAACTACTAACTGTTAGTATTATTGGAGTAATGTTTATCTCCAACATGTTCAAACAAGGCACTAATGCTTAAGAAGACTAATGATATAGAAAGAATCAACTTGAAAGTGGACGGGATTGGTTTCTCAGGTTTGTTACATATGAAACCGTGGAACTCTGAATCTGTGTTTTTGAAACTGTCATCAGTACGCTGCAGTTCTAAGGTGGAAATGCTCAACAATGATGTTGGCTGCTTCTTTTGCTCATGATGTGTCTTCCAGCATATAAAAAAACACCATATAGACATGTTAACCAGGTAAAAAAAACAACTTGATTTTCAGCAGAAGAGGTCTTTAATCAGTAAATACATACATCTAACAGGTCTAGCAGATCTAGTTTTGGTGTTGTGCTTGTTGCTGGAATTACACTTCAATAGGCGAATGTACATCGAGTGTTGCTCAGGTGTATTTACATGGCAGCTTCTTGTAATCCTTTTTTTTTTGTCATGTCCGTTTTAAACCCGTATTTTGACAGTGGGTTGAATCAAACAACACCTGGGTCTCAAGTTTGCAACATGTTGCGGTTTGGGAGGTGTGCACATCCACTCCTCTCTGACCTACAGTGACTCTTAACGCCCTTCTCTGCATAGGTTCAGCCACACAATTCCATCAGTACTTGTGTGCGTTGGTAATTTCGTCTGTGAAGCACAGCTGCTGAGCTTCCATCTGTTTTTGTCTACTCAGAACATATTAGAGTGTTTTAAAATAAGAATTTACACAGAGTCAAGACCTTTTACCCAGAGTACAGGCAGAGAATTTGATACAGGGGTACATAGGGTACTTTCCCTCAGCAAAAGTTATTTGCCAACTCATGTTTCCATATATCTTCATATGTTAAGCATTAGGTCTCACACTTCAGCACCCCATTATTCAAATAACCTGTTTCGTGAACTTGTGTATGTGTAATTCCTAGAAGTGGTGTGCCACTTAACAGTGGCGGTGAAAGAAGCCAAGTCCTTGCCACATCCTATTTCATGTTTAAGACAGCAGTACAGCAAGGCAGCATTCTAAACAGATGTCTTTTTCCATACACTCTTCCATACCTTATATAAGGCCCCAAATACTGCTGATGCACATTTTCCGACCTTGCAATTACTTTAAATTGGTACGCAGTAATCTAACATAATTAGGTTGAAATGCTTTCAGGCCAGTCTAATGGTGTTATTCCATGATGCTAGCTGAGCAGCTCAGCAGATAGACATCCGAAGGTAGCATGGCTTGCACTTCCTATCACTGGCATCCATCTGGACCATTTTAGAAGTTACTAATGACTGCTGGCCGAGAATTATTTTGATGCAACGAAATGATTGAAAACATGAAGTGTTGCACATGGCTTGTCTATTGTGATTTGCTCAAGCGCCATTTTCTAAATGTTTGTTGTGCTCACCAGATCTCAGAGTCGAGTCAGAGGAAAAGACACACCTTGAGCCTCGACAACGACACATTTTCTCTACCAAAAATGTGTACATTCATCTGATTACTGGGTTTTTATTTTGTTTGTTTGATTTTTTAAAAACTATATATTTGTTCCATCTTTGTCTAACCTTTGGTAAAGTAAATCCTTGGACACTGAGGGGATGCAGGGGGAAACAGAAATGCTCATTACCTCCATCTGTTCTTAACAAGCCAACTCATACCACTTAAGTAGTTTAAGTGTAAGTGAGTTTTTGAAAGGGCCAAAGATTCCTGCTTGAATAGGTAATAGGGTCTTTAATTAAAATGAGTGAGTAACAGTTCATATCAGTTAAAATGTCGAAAATGAGTCGTGACTTAGTGTCACTATTAATGCCTATGTTCAGGGACTTCTCCAAATATGGGAAATAAAAAAAGATTAAAAGATTAAATACGTGTTGAGTCCGTCACAAAAACAAAATGAGACGTGATTTCTGTGGATAGATAGCATACTTTGAAAATAGATGACAGTTCATCATTAGTAATACCTGTTGCACTGTGGAAATGTTTTCTAGCTAACCCTGTATTAGGCACAGTCGTCTGGAAATTAGAAACACAGCTCATATCGATAAAATTTCCAGAGCAGGCTTTTCACATGCAAATGACAGGTCAGACTTTCCTCCTCTCTCTGCCTTGCAAATAACAAGAAATGGAAACAACTGCTTGGAAAGGTGAAGGTCTGGAAACTCACTTCTTACGGTCTTCCTCCCCCAGGTTTTTCCACCTCTCGTGGACAGCGACGCTGATATCCTGAAGGCTGGCTGTGGGTTTCTCCCTGAGGACCTCAGCTCTGGCCTCCTTCTCAAACAGGGCAGCAGGAGACAGCGGTGCCCTCATGGCACGGTTGCTGATCAGGTCGTAGGCCGTCAGAGCAGCCCGCTTTTCTGTTATGGCATTGAGTGTCTTTTTGCTTGAGCTGCTTTGACTCTTGACCTCCTCCGAGTCAGAGTGGTTATGTGTTGAGGGTTGCTGAAGTATCACGGGCTGCAGAGGTTCTCCTGAGATGGGATCTGTCAGAGCTGTACCCCTGCTCCAGTCCTCAGCTAATATTTGGACTTTGCTTGTGTCTGCAGCTGACACTACATCGTCTTCAAGTCTCTCTGGGGATTTTTTTGCTGAACCCGTTTCTGTTGTCTGAGCGCAGTTCTGTGCCATTTCATCATCATACAGAGAAAAGTTAGAGACGAGCTCAACTGGGATCTGGTTGACAATCCAGTCGTCTGCTATGGAGGATGAAGAGCTACAGTTTGAGGTCTGGTGGTGCAGTGGAGCAGCCGTGCCTGCTGTTGACAGAGCTGCATCACCATGTTGAGGTGCATCTTTGAGGCAGTTATCGCTGTGGTTGGTGAGACTGTTATCCCTCTCTACACTTGGCTCACTGTCCAGTTGTGAAGCATCAGACTGCAAAGGATTAGATGGTGAGGGAAATGTCTCATGGCTGAGCTGCTTCTCAGCTGGGAGATCAGCATTAGACCGAAAGCCATAGAGGGAGACCAGCAATGCCTCCACTGCAGTCAGCACAGCCTCCTAAATATCAGGCAGATGATAGATGGTAAACAAAAATCCTGAAGACACACAAAGATTATGTTTCCAATCATATCCTCTAGGCTACGGTTTTCATTTACTCCAAATGCACAAACTCTATTCAATTTCAACTCAATATGAAAGCTTGAGTTTCATGACTACCTTGTTGTGAAGAAGAACCTGTGTCTTGTCTGGTGTCAGATTAACGTCCAGCGAGGAGGGTGGAACTGTGATTTTAAGCATCAGTGTGGGGTATCGACTTCGGGCTGAGTCATCTGGATACTGAGCACTGTAGTGTTGACGCAACAGCTGACGATCCATCACACAATCGGATGACGTTTGCAGGGAAATGAAAGAAAAGAATGTTGTTAGATAGAAAAACAAACAAACAAACAAACAAAAACTAAAAATTAATTGTTTTTAATATATCCAGAACTGCTGTACCTTCATTATTTCCTTTAGCTGAACAGGTCTGTCATTGACAAATATAAATGTTTTGTCAGGGTTAGATGAGCTTGTGGTGGAGTATTCAGCTCCAGGCTTGGGAAAAAAGCCCTCTAAAACAATCTGAGTAAAACAGAAAAACATATCATATTAATGATCCAGAGCAGAGAATGAATGTCACGCATCAACTGCTCAGAAATTAGCTACTCGCTGTGTTTCACTACTAACCAAAAAACATACAGTAAGGCAATCATACAATATGCAACATGTACCGACTGCAATAAAAAAAGACATAATTGTGCCTGGGAAGTTTGTGAGAATGTTATGCTGTTGAAACCAGGACATTAGAAGAAATGTACCATCAAATTTTTAGTGAGGATGGCATGTTGGATCCATGCCACCGACAGCACGGCTGCACAGCTGGAAATGCAGCCATTAATTCTCGTTGTGTGCAAGCAAACAGGCCCGACATCAGTCACATAATACTGTACACAAACTGTCAAGAACAGTAGAGCTACACTTCCAAAGATGGTGACTCTCATTTCGCCAACTCCTTTACATGTGATGTCTAAATAGCAAACTATATAAACTTTAAAAAGAGTAGAGAGAGAGAGAAAGAGAAGCAATGAGACACCTGAGTTTGTTGTTTCCTCTTACATGTGTCCACATGAAGGCTTCACTATGAGACTGTTCAACCAGCTGGTGCTGAACACGTTTCTATTCAAATCTGCATCATACATGAAGACCTTTCACCTAGAATCATGCCAGAGGGAGTTCTCATGAGCTGAAATTGATGACTCAACGTAAAACTGAACAACTGTACTTAAAACTCTATTATGAATGTAAGCTAGTAAGAAATTATGGAAAGCTATTAATGTCCTACAGATTGCAAGCGGTGAATAGCTATGCTTCTTTCCACATGGCCTAGGGCTCATTATTAGCAGCAACGCACGCCAATGAAGTTAATAAATGAACTGCTGTTTCAGGTCAGGGCACATATGCTTCTCTCTATTTCTGCTCATTAGGGTCACTTTATGAGAGTACGAATGGCACCTCTGGCCCCAAAGGGCCTCGGCTATGTGTAGTCAAGCTGCCAAAAACGAGTGTCACATTTTGTTCTGCAGTGGAATAGCTCTACAGCTCTCCCCGAGAGAGGCTGGTGAAATTGTCAACCTGGTTCCCTTGATCACGAAGCTTTGTTCTTGGGGACACAGAGGAGAAAAGTTCCCTTTCATTGCTACAGGGAGCAAGAGGAAAAGGTGAAAGGTTGTTCTCATAACTGGGCACCAAGCAGCAAAATAACAACAACAAAGGGGAAAATGAGAGAGAAACAGGGTGAAAAGGGCTGCTCCATATCTGTCAGCCTAGATTAGTTGGGAGCCTGACAGCAGGTAGGAGCCACATGACACCTACCGTGACCAAGCAGAAAGTTACAGCTCGACAGTAATTCAATTACGATCAGCACAGCAAAGCTTAGCTAAGAAAAATCACTCACTCCTCATCAGCAAAGAACTCAAGAGAAAAGGGCAAAGAAATAGTTGGCCAGCCACCAACTGACCACATTTGCTGGCTTGAGACCAGGCGTTCATGATGAGGTTATTAGCTCACAGTCCAGTATAACGTGCATGCTCTCATTTGCGCTGCAGAAATGATCCATCTTACACGGGCATTAATGTAGTATTGACAGTTCTAAGTGGACCTCTCTAAAAGAAGGGAAATCACCATCATCATTGATTACTCGTGCAAATCAGCAGACTTGTTTTCAAATTCTTTGCTTAACATTTTTGGCACTGGAACATTTTGGAAACAATGAAAATCAGACAACTTCAATCACACGTCACATTTTGTCATGTTTGTGTTTTGAATAAAACTACGACTAAAAGATGTGTCATTATCTGATAGATTTGTTGACACTGAGCTTTCACGGTGAGCAAGCGGCCACTATGTGCCTTTTGACTGTGGCGCCATAATGAAGGGCAAAGAGCCACAGCATGAGAGCCAGTGAGTGCAGGGTGAGCATGCAGCTCTGGGCCTCTTAGTGACACTCATCCATCCGTGTCCAGCTCTTCACATTCACAGTGTCGTTTGTTGCCATGTTAAATTGCGCACCTGAGCAATAGTCGACGTGAAACAAAAACCGACACAACACTTAACATCAAAACCTGCATATGACACAAGACGGTTAATGATTTGTAATATTACATTTTTTTAAATTGGACTCATGTAAATTGTGAAATGATGTTTTGCTACACAACTTACTCTTCTGCTAGAAAAGAACAAACAACGTCAGTTATCCTCTACAAATGTTTTACAGAATTCCTCCATTTTCTCCCATTTCTGCAGTTTGCCCTTAACTAACCTCTGGTTGCTCTTGGTGATGGTGGCAAGGGAGCAAGTTGGCAATCGCACTGGGCCCCAATGTAGCAAGGAGGGCGCTTCTGTTATCGGCCACCTTGGCCTTCTGCCAAACCACCACCTGGAACAATATGACACCAGTCAGCTTCCATGAGTCCACATCAGGCGAATCACACCGTATAAACACCTGTCAAGATAGTAACTGGGCCACCAAGTTGCCAACATGTCGAGAGTTCATACAGTTTGTTTGTCAAGAGATTCAGCAAGAGATTGGTGGAAACTGCAGTTTGGCAAAAAATAGCCAACGTTAACAATTTAGGGCTGAGAAAATTAACAATATGGAGGAGCAGTTGTACATATAATTGGTTATTTAAGATATTATTAAGTACCAAATCAAGCCGTTATTTCAAATCAACATGAACAGTGAATCGACTGCGAGCCTTGTTGCTGTGAAGATAATGAAGTCAAGAATTAGTGCAGTTGTTTGCCTCAACCAGCCAGTCAAGGTGCACTTTATACACTCATATAGCATATGTAGGAAAAACTTTGAAGAAGTTCAGTAAGCCAGCAGTGACAATAGTGTCACCGAACCAGTATCTGACCAGTGAGTTATGATGTTGAGTAACGGGCAGAAAAGTGTTTTTGCACAACATTTTGTCCTATTAGATATTTGTGTAAATTCATAATTAGTGTATGCGTTATGGCCAAAATCGTGTTTTGAGACATCACAATGACCCTTGACTATCAGATTCTACTCAGTTCATCCTTGATTTCAAGTGAATGGCTGAGGCAAGAATGAACAGAACGGACAAATCGACGAACACGCAAAAACATAATGCCTCAGGCCAAAAAAAAAAAAAAAAGCCACAGCCAAAAAAACAGACGCATTCAATGCAAATGTTGAGAACATTTTGGGTACGAAATATGTTAACACCCAGTTTGTGTCTACCAGTAAATATATCTCCCGGGTGTTGATTTCTAAAAGCACACACACTGTTGCAGGACATGTCTCCGATATTAAATATACAATTTGGCACATGTAAACGCATAACTCCTGTAAACGGTTCTTGAAGAAGCTATGAAACATGACACAAGCCAAATGGCAGAGTTGGAGATAAAGGATAGGGGCAACTGGGTGCTGATTGTACAAAATGGGTTCACCACCCTCCCCTGACAACTTCGAAATTGATTTCTATGAAAGTTATACGGTGGTCGTGTGCCCCCTTCCTGGCCTGCACCACCTATACGCTCATGTGTACAAAGTGGCTGCAGCCTGAAACCCTATCTGGGGTCAAGTCCACAGCTGTGTTCAGCAACTTTCTCCGTCGCCATAATCAGGCAAATCGGAGTTCACAGTCAGCCATATTTGTGTTTGGGGCACCTGACATTTACACTTTGCTGTGGTGGGAAACCGTCTAATGGATAAATGAATCCACTGCTGATTAAACTCATTGTATGTCTTTTTTTTTTATTTTTTATTGTGTACACCAAAAACATGTGACCGTGCACAACTCAGGGGACAGGTGACAAACAGCCATTAAAGACATGCCAAAAAACTAAATTATTCACATTTAGCTACTCATGCTGAAAACATGCAACCTGAATACAACTCTGATGACAATTAATGACTGAACTCAAAGCTATCTGATGATTCATCTTTTCAAACTTAACCAAATAACACTCGACATTGTGGAATACGATCCATTGCTTTGGCACGCGTGTTGAATATGTTTAGTTAAGCTTCTATTGTCAACTACCTCATCAACAATCACCAAAAGACCTCGACGAACTTAAAGAGAAACACATTTTAGAAAATTACACGGCTCAGACTACGTACTACTTTTATCCGTTGAATACAATTTGGAAATCAGTGTTCACTCACAAGCTGCAAGGTTTACCAGCCCAAACACTGATGCTCGCTGCATAATGATGCACTGCTCACAGTATTTGAGTATGCTTGTCTCCAGACACACGTTTTTGACGGTTGGTCACAGCAAACAAGATTTTTTTTTTTCAGCAGCACTGAGCACAGGTAGAAATTTAAATATCATTAAATACATATAATATAAATGAACAGAAGAAATAGCTGTTGCTCTTGATCGCATTAATTTCAGCACCATCTTCTGAGGAGGTTTAGATTTTCTTCATCCCTTTATACTTTTTAAAGAAACACCTGAATATCATTACAGTACATGCCAATAATTCCCCCTCATATAAGTCATTGTTCTCAAGGTTAACACACTTTAACCCTAAGTGCCAAACATTCTCCAGTCCCAGCTGTTCAGACACAAGGATTCTCAGATTTTTGTTTGGTTTTGCTTTATCTCAGTGTTAATTCAATACCTTCTAACAATTTCCGACCCTATGTCCAGTACAGAAGGCTCCCTGTGTCAGGTTAGTTAGTCTATTCTTCCTTTGCTTGATAAAAGCTTTGGTTCTATGTGTTTCTAAAGTGCTTCTACGAGCCAAATGAATATTTTCCATCACACGTTAACAATTTCACAGTTCAATGACTCGCGTCAGCACTGACAACGAAACAGCGGGAGACTGGCGACAATTTCTGTCTTCAACAAGGCCTTTGATTAAAAATGTACTGCGAAAGATTCTCAATATTCTTTCTGTAACTTTCTGTTTGCATGTACGCAGAATCTTTAGAACAAACACCAAATCTGCTGTCAATAGATGCCTTGTAAACATTGCAGCTGTAAGACAAAAAGACGTGTTTTTTTATTTTGCAATTATGCAATTTTTTACCTGGTCACAAATAAAATGTAGACAAGGACACTGGATGGAATTGTGTGACAAGGGAAGATTATCTATGTTCTTTGCATTTTTTTTTGCCTGTTCCATTTTCTTCTTGTACATTTTGTCATTTCATGGTTCAATGTAAGTAGGTACACGCTATCCTTTGAATTAATATACCCGTTAAGGTTATTTATTAGGGGAAATAAACTGCTCAGTAAAAATATATCTGAACACAAAATCTGCAATGCATTAAATACCAAACTAAATCACTATACAGCTGTAATCCACAGAAAGTTTTAATTTTATTGTCAGATAACAGTCAATTAAATGCACATCACTGATGTTGTCTTACATTATTCTGTTAGAAGCAATTATTTCTTAGAAAGTGCTTCATAGATATCATTTATTGAAGTAATGCTTTTATCAAAATGGTGAAGTTGTTGCTCATGAAATCGAAGGTTTTTACATCAAGAACTAAATGAAGTTCCTATCTGTGTGCATTATTCTGATGCAGTCTGCGATCTTATTGGGGTTTTCAGTGCTTTGACACATGTCAGTGTTGTGCTGTTTATACATGGCATGTTAACAGAAACTGAAGGGGATTCTGAGCCAGTCATGTTGGCACAGTCATCTGAAGACCAATGTGGACACCTAGTGGTTGCTGCAGTATGTTGAAGGCTTCATACTGTATGAACATGGATTTAAATCAGGACAGAATACATCCATACATCCATCCATCCATTATCTATACACCGCTTAATCCTCACTAGGGTTGCAGGGGGCTGGACTCTATCCCAGCTGACTAAGGGTGAAGGCAGGGGACACCCTGGACAGGTCACCAGTCTATCACAGGGCTACACTTAGAGACAGACAACCAAGCACACTCACATTCACACCTACGGACAATTTAGAATCACCAATTAACCTCAGCATGTTTTTGGACGGCTGCAGGGTGGCGCAGTTGGTAGCACTGTTGCCTCGCAGCAAGAAGGTTGCTGGTGCGCGTACCGGTGGGGCCACCGGAATCTTTCTGCGTGGAGTTTGCATGTTCTCCCCGTGCAGCGTGGGTTCTCTCCGGGTTCTCCGGCTTCCTCCCACACAGTCCAAAAACATGCTGAGGTTAACTGGTGATTCTAAATTGTCCGTAGGTGTGAATGTGAGTGTGCTTGGTTGTCTGTCTCTAAGTGTAGCCCTGTGATAGACTGGTGACCTGTCCAGGGTGTCCCCTGCCTTTGCCTGAGTCAGCTGGGATACACTCCAGCCCCCTGTGACCCTAGTGAGGATTAAGCAGTGTATAGATAATGGATGGATGGATGTTTTTGGACTGTGGGAGGAAGCCGGAGAACCCGGAGAGAACCCACGCTGCACGGGAGAACATGCAAACTCCACGCAGAAAGATCGCGGTGCCCTCACCGGGATGTGAACCGGTGACCTTCTTGCTGCGAGGCAACAGTGCTGGACAGAATACAGTATCATCAAAAGTTAACTTTGTTCTTTTAGCCATGGTTTAATTTCACTGGTAGAGGTAGTCTAACATAACACTAACATACTCCGTTGTCTTATACTCTCGTGCTGTGCGCTTGAACGGTGACTATTAAAAGATTTTATCTTGCGTCAAGAACAGCAGCTTTACTTGTGATTTCATCAGCCTGAATGATGTCTGTCATAATGGTTTCCAATGGTGACACATTTTTACTGAGGATAAAAAGCGAAGCAGTGTCCACAGACTTCTCACAACTCTCCCAAAGCTTAATCCACTGCTCTGGTGACAAACTCCAACTCAGCAAGTCCTAAACTGTAGCAGCCTTCAAGAAATAAATATTTTTTTGTTTATCTGATGCCATCTGAACGTGGCAGCTTCATGTCTGAACAAAGAACCCTGGTGACTTTTGATTTATCACGTGGAGACAGGATCAGCCAGGATATCTACGAAGGACAACAGTGTGTTTAGTCACAGTCTGGTGAAAGGATGACTGCTTGGAAGTGATGATGCAGATTGACAGCAGTAAAGTGTTTTGTGAATTGATCTGAAAACAAGTAAACCGTTGCTGTTGGTGTTAATGAGAAACCAAACTAAATGTGTTTTACTGCACCCTTTCAAGCCCACAGGAGGTCAGTGTTTGGTAGATAGATTGCTGTTGTGTTGCATATCACCTTAAAAGAAAAGTTGTTTGACAAAACCGTGATTAAATCTGAAAAGTGTGACAAGTTACTGACCTTATTGTGAACAAGCACGAGTCTCAGTTCAGGTTTTACAATAGCGTAGGCCATCAGCACGTCCTGCACTTTCTTTAGTTCATCTTTGCACTTTTTTGTGGAGGAAAAGCACTGCCTTCTCACTGGAAGATTCTTGAAAAGCTTTAATACGCTCACTGTTGTACCTGGAAAAAAAACACAGAGCAGAGACTTAAAATGTAATTATCCTGCAACACATAGACTTAATGTATCTGGACAATATCAGAAATACTCGTCATGGTTGGCATTATTCTTCTTTTTCTCAACCAGCTCTTTTTCCCAGAGCACCAAACATGTTTTTGTTGTTTTTAAGGATACTTACAAATCGAATGACACCCTCATATAACAATAAAACAACAATCCAAAATCTAATGTGTGTACTGGTTGATCTGGTTAACATTCATCTAAATGTCTCTGTGGCATTATACCCATTTCCAGTTCAGCATGAATAAAAATTAATTCTGCAATCCCAACATCTACAATGTCTCCATCTGAGACAGCTTTAGCTATCATACATTTCATCAGAAAAAGCATTTCCTTTATTTTGCTGCTCACAGTAAGACACATTTAACTATCAGTTCCTCACCTTGACTCAAGTGAGACGGCTTCTGGGAAACAATTTTCCCTGTAGAGTCAAGCATGTACTGGGTGCTGATGTCGTCGTCCTCTGTCTTGGTGGTAACTGCCACCTGAAGGGAAACAGCAAGATGTCATCAAGTTTATCCACATTAGGTTGCAAGCCAGCCATCTGTATTTAATTCCTAATACTTACAAAGCAAAGAGTCAATCTGTAAATCACAAATGCTGTAATAAATGCACAAGGGAGGTAAACTTGTTCTCCTTTTCATGAACTTTGTGATCAATAAGTATATTTTCTTGAGATATTACCATCATTAAATAGCTACAGCTGTTAAACATTTCTCACCTCAGCCACAGCACAGATGGATCCCAGCGCTTCTCCCCTGAAGCCGTACGTTTCCAGACGCTCCAGGTCTTCGTGGCTGCAGATCTTTGAAGTGAAATGTCTCACAGCCATCACAGGGGTATCTGCAGCTTTGATGCCACGGCCGTTGTCGCGTACTTCTATCCGATCCAAGCCGTAGTTCTCCTGAAATGTGTAATTTAATACATACAGCAGAGAAAAAGGAAGGAGAATATGAATAGTGATAATAGCATGCTTTTACCTGCAGGAAAAATATTACTTTTCTACCATAATATCTTTCTGGCAACATGTTGCACCACAACATGGTTTATTTGGATATTCTACAAATTGCATTTTCCAATCGACCAGTCTCACGGCTCAATAAGTAGGAAAACACCAGCTGACAGGGGTGGTTGTACTTTGTGTTCTCAAAGCTAATCTGATTAGTGGCAGGATCTATTTCTGTATATCAATGAGACATAGATGATCATATTGTTTTCAAAAATAAATATGGTGCCTTTGAAAGTAATCATCCTCTTGGAAGCTTTCTCCTTTTATGACATTTCAACACTGAATTATGGTCAAATAAATTTTAGAATTTTAACAAGAATGTAAAAAATAACAAGAAACTTTCATGTCAAAGTCAAAACTGATTTCTACTATGTCAATTAACTGAAAATATAAAATGTAATTACATAAGTATTCACCCTCTGCAAGTCTTAGTAGATGCATTTTTGGCAGCAATTACAGCACTGATCCTGTGTGTATAGGTCTGTGTACAGGTCTGCTGTGGAGATGCATGCCCATATCATAATACTGCCACCACCATGCTTCACAGTGAGGATGCTGCATTTGTAAAGATGTGCTGGGTTTGGTATCAACCAAATGTAGTGTGTAGTCGGATGACCAAAAAGTTCAACTTTGCACTCATCAAACCGTCTTCCATTCACTGCAATCAGAGGATGTGCATACCACTGCAACAGCTCCCTCCTACCCGAACTCTCTCATTTAGTTCTACACGCCCTCCTGCTCACTACGCTCGACAAACAAAAGCCGCCTGATACAATCACTGCAACAGGGCCCGAGGTCAATAGCTAGACTCTTCTCCTCTGTGGTTCCCCAGTTGTGGAACGAGTTACCAAACTCTGTTCAATCTGCTGACTCCCCCTCAGTCTTTAAGAAAAGACTAAAGACCCAGTTCTTCACTGAACACCTTTGCACTTGACAGACTGAAAACAAACAACAACAACAAAAAAATGCCTGCTACTGGCATCAATGCCCTATCACACTTGAACTTGTTCAATGGCATTTATCTAGATTGTTTTCTCCTGACTAGATCTTTGCTTGTGTTGTATCCGCTCTCCGATGTACGTCGCTTCAGATAAAAGCATCTGCAAAATGAAATTGTAGACTTGTAGACTTCTAACACCAACTTGCTGCTCATGTGTTGAATTAGGTGAGTCAATTTAAAGGACGTGAACACTTTTTCTATTTCTAATTAACTGGCATTACCTTGAAAAGATCTGTTTTTGTAAAATTCCTGTAGAAAAAGCTAAATTATATTGACCACAATTTAATGTTAAAAAGCAACATAAGGAAAAAGGGAGTGAATACTTTTGTAGGCACTGTACACTTGTTCTTGTTCCAGAATCTGTAATTTAGGCACTGTACCAGTTTAACATCAACGCTTGAAGCTCCAGCATCCAGGGAGTTTTCCAGCAGTTCTTTCACAACATTCACCACAGAAGTGATGACCTGAGAGCTGGACAGCAGCCGCACAGTGTCTGACGGCAGCTGCTTCATGGTTCCAGGTATCTGCTGAGGAAAAGTCTTGCTTTAATCCAGTACTTCTATGTGTTGTTGAGAATAACAAGGTGACATGAAGTGGATCAAACCCTGGCTGAAAAGCACAAATGATTGCAATTTGTAATGTTTAACTAATAACTATTTCTGGCACAATCTCAATCTGGTCTGACTGAAGATCAAAGAAATCAGGGCTTTTCTTGCATAAGGGAATTTTTAGCAACCCTGAAGGAAATTTCATCCAGCATGAAAGAAAAATCGCGTATGCCAAAATGATAAGAATGGAGAATAAATAACTTATTTCTTTTACAAGTTTTGCAAACTGGAATTTCGTTTACTCAAGCATATTAGACATTTCTGTGCCGAAATAACAACAACAAAATGCATAATTTCTGTCAAATAAATTAATGCAGACTCATTACCTCTGCTGTACACAGACTTATTGTGCCTACTGTCATGCATAGTCACTCTCAAATAGCCTTTTCTAAGTATTATACATGCTAAACCAATTTCATCCTCTTGGCACTAAATCTCTTACAATTAAAATACAGGCATGGGAATGAGTGCAAGCAAGCGATGTTAACAATTTAGTAACTGGCACTACTGAAAAACAATATGAAATTATATAATTATGTATTATAGTAAGCAGGTGAGGCTTTCACAATTGTAGTTATCACAGTTGATAACTGACATCTAAAAACATGAATCAATGATGTGAGCATTATTTAGCAAGCTTGATCTAGATGAAAACAACCTTGATTTCTGGTTTCATGGGGGTTTTAGGGCCAAAAACACACAAGTATTGCTGCTGAATATAGAAATAGTATTTTAGCCAGTTCCTACTCGGCATGACTGCTCACTGACACAAGAAACCTTGTAGTCATGTATCCCATACAGACTATCATTATCTATTTCTAACTGCAGTCAGGACTACAGGCACCGTCCACACCTATTAGAAATACTTGTCCTGTAAAGGTTATATTAATTTTCTAGCAAGAGAGCGACAGACAGTGCAATAACCTGATATAACAGAGAAATCTTATGCCATACTTGTACAATAATAAAGCGCTTTAAACTCATTTGACAGTGCGTTCAGCTAACTGCTCTGCAGCCTACTCACTGCCGAGAGTCGTCACAGCTCGAATAGAACCTGGATTTAAGCTTAAACGTACATAGAGACATTACAATCCCATATTTAAATAGTTGATAATGTTCATAACTAGTAGAATAATGCAGTTAAATACTGACTTGCACTGCCCCTTCTCCCTGAAGCCCCTGTTAAATTCTTCACAACACAACAGACACGAGCCGCACGCAGGAAGCGACCTGCTTCCCGCTGCCTCCACTGCACGGTGATTGGTTGGAAGGGACGTGGGGGGCGGGGCCAGAGAGGAACCGCTAGAACATTCTGCCCTGAGTTTAATCTAACAGGTGCAATACTGCGGGGATACTTGGTGAGCAGCCGTGGAGTGGATTGTCATAATTAATCTAAACACAGTCTGGTTCTAGCTAAAGCTAACCCGAGTGGTCTAAACCTTGACATAACCAACGGCTCCATGGGACTTTTAGGAGGCGGGACACAGCCTGAGAAGTCAAATTAAGGCACTAAATACCCACTGACAGCTTGGAAACCACGTCTCCTTCCGCTCAGGTCAGTCTACGTCGTGCTGTCTGCGCCTGCGGGGAACTGAGCACAACAACAAGGGATAAACCATTTCTGTGCACAGCAGTTTGTCTTTACAAATACCTCCACTGCTCGCTACTACCTGTAAGTTTGCAACGCTGCGTTTGCGGGTGTTTTTGTTTTGCACTTTCGAGTAACTTAACGTGTCTTTACTTGCGCATTGACCAACTTGTTTTGTGGATGGTGGTGGGCTGGGTCGGGCTATGTGCTGGAAACGAAAAAAAAAATGTCCAAGGGACGTGTCATGTTTACATATCTATTTATCAGGGCAAAGTTGTACGATCGACAGAACCGGTTTACAGTACGTCCCTAAGAAGGGCAACTCATCTGATTGTGTGGTTGTTTTTTATTTAGTTAGTTTAACGCTCGCATTTTGCTGTAGTCACGATAATTAATCAGCAAATAGACGAAGCCAGTGACAGTAGCTTGAGCACCAAATCGCCTATTATTTATTTGTAACTGAAGTCAAATTGGACTTCTCTTATTGTCTTATCACATGTAAGTGATCTTGTTAGCAGATATATTGTCAGACCTGATCCATCTGTTGCTTAATGTGAATCTGTATATGTGTCAGTCGACTGACATGAGCAGCAATAACCTAAATGTAACATATATATAAAGCCTAATGTTGCACTGACTAGATTAAGAATTGCTTACAGTCATATTGCCATATGCAAAAGCTCATTTTCCTTTGGACTGAATCATAGTTTAAGTGTGATCAGCAATCTTCTCATGCACATGTTAGATAATGCCAATAATTACTACAATGACATACATGTTAAAGAAGTGTCAGCTTAAAATTTGAATGCACTGGACCCAGTTAGTGGGGACTGTGGTGTTTAAGTCCTAATTGTTTTTACTGACTGTAACTTAGGCTATTTATTTTTAAGTCTTAATTCTTAAGTACAGTCTGGCAGCTGAAAGTGTGCCAGAGGGCAAAGTTCAGCGAGATTGCACAAGCTGTTTTTCTGTTATCACATTTGGACTCGTAGGCAGGGCAAAGTGCTCCAGTGACACTTTGGTGGGACAATTTGATTCTGAAAGTAAAGCTATATCATATAAGCAATTGTAAATGTTGCACAACTTCAGTTAAGGTCAAAGATATTACTAAGGTTTGCAGATATTGTGCGCACAGTACAGTGCTGTAGGTTTTAGAAATTGTATGATAGTAAATGGCACAATCATTGATCTGACATTTTAAACTTTTTGCAGTGCATGTAGTCGACCAATGATTAAAGAATGAATGTTTAACCTCCAGATGTAATGAAGTCAAACAGATTTACATTAATAGGGAAAAACTCCAAATGAGATGCATATAAATGAAATATTGATTTGTGGATGTTTTCTGTCTGCAGACCAGAATGAATGTGGGTGTGGCACACAGTGAGGTGAACCCAAACACTCGGGTGATGAACAGTCGAGGGATCTGGCTGACCTATGCACTCGGTGTAGGAATACTTCACATTGTGCTCTTGAGCATACCCTTCTTCAGCGTGCCAGTGGTGTGGACTCTAACAAATATCATACACAATTTTGTAAGTTGAATTGTCCCTGAGCCAAACCCACAAACTAGGCTATTCAGCACACAGTCACTCACCAAAGCAATGACGCACGTTGATTTCACAGGGATTCGGATAACATTTTCAATACCACTAAGTAGGCTGTTAGCATCTCATGCTAGTTGAAGGTTGCATGCATGTTTAGGCCAACAGCTGGGTGTCTGTTATCCTGTGCCGTGCCTGCGCTTGTGTGAGCTTGTTAAGATACGCTCTATTTTGGGGAGGCTGTTCTTGTGACAGCCAGATGCGTGACCTATTATAATGATTTCTCCACACCACGTAAGGTCTGTAGTCAAAACTGACCTTTCATTGTTACATGGCTGGCCTCAAATAAAGAAACAAAGTGGACGTGTGTGATATCATTGAATAGCGCAAGCTCGAAGCAGTTAACAAGGATTGTGTATCGCAGCCAATACGGAAGGCTATTAACAGTAACGGCTAAGGTCAACTATAGCCTATTGTTTTCCACCACAATACAGCAGCAGTGTGCTGATTATGCCTTGGCTGTATCTCAGCATTTTGGTTTTATTACTTTTTCCTCTGTAATGAAGGTTTTCCATCTAAAGCTGAATTCCAGTGTTTTGACACAGAGGCATGTCATTAGAAATTAGTGTCATTCCCAAGATAGCTAACTTAATTTGCAGTAAGAAGACGTCATTTTATGCAAGTTTTCTTCTTTTTTTTTTGGCTCTTTAATGCATGTTTATCAAGGCCCTAAGCTGCACAAGCACCAGGCTTGAGCTATTTTGGTTCTGTTGGGACAGAAAGACACCCAGAGTTGGTGGTTTTTAATCTATAGTTTGTCACAAGAAAGTAAACACCCAGAGACTTTACATAGTAAGTTTGCATTCCTGAAGCAAAGGATCTAAGTGTTCTGACAAGTTTTTAACATTGCTGTTTGTACATTGTATTATTCAAAACACTTTAAAAACAAATGTATTCTGACATTTTATGATGTTACAACGAAGAAACAAAGATGAAAACAACAGGGCCACTCCATTTAATCAGTCTATCATTACAGTCTTGTTCTTTACACACTCAGCTATGTTTTTGTCTCCACAGGGAATGTATGTCTTTATGCATGCAGTGAAGGGCACACCTTTTGAGACCCCTGACCAAGGAAAAGCCAGACTTCTTACTCACTGGGAACAGCTTGACTACGGCGTACAGTTCACCTCATCTAGAAAGTTCTTCACAATCTCCCCAATCATACTGTAGGTGTTATATCCTATGATTCTGTCTCAACATTTATGCATATTTTTGGCATTGATCAATGACAGTAACGTTTAACTAAATCCTAGATCTGGCACTCTAGCAACCAGAAAGTGAATTCACCTGCAGCGTTACACATTTTGATGATGACTGCAGTTGTAGATATCATGGAATAGTCATGGAAATTGAAATGCTGCAATTTATAGACTCCGTGTAACAATTCATGTCACAGTTTTTATCTTTTAGCAAGAAGGAATTCTTGATGTATTTCTGAAGTAAAGCATCTGTTCTTTTCTACAGATACTTCCTGGCAAGTTTCTACACAAAATATGACACAACACACTTTGTCATCAACACTGCTTCACTATTGAGCGTCCTGATCCCGAAGCTGCCACAACTACACGGAGTGAGAATTTTCGGTATCAACAAGTATTAAGTTATTGTAAATGGTGTGCCTCTCAGCAACAGAAGCTAATTCCTGTGTAGTCTGTACCGCCGATGTGTGTACTAAGTCATACAGTTTGTGTAAAGGCCACTGTTGTCGTTTAGATATATCAGGTTTAAGATGAAATGTTTTAAAAAATAAACAGGAGACATTTGTAGATGACAGGATGCCATATGCATTACTAACTTATGTGAATATTTAATGATGTATTTTTGGCCTGCATAGACCTGGGCTGGCCCAGGCATCAGTGAGGCTTTTGGTTGAGTTTAATTTTTCTTTCTTTTCTTTACCCTCAATTCACATGGTGACACAAATTGTGAGTATGAGTCTGTTTCTAGTCACAAAGATGTTCCAAATGTATTTTTCAAAGATGTTTACTTTGTAAGGAGAGGAGCCTGTGGCTCACTGTTTATTGGTACACTCTCATTTTGTAATGGGTGTCAAACATATTCATGCTGAGTGAAGAATAGAATTGTTCTCTTTATTAGCGTGATTTCCTTGGTATGTAAATCATTGCTCATTTGTAGCTCAATCAAAACGGAGCAGGCTTTTTTCATTGTACAGTTTATTTTTTTGTGAATGTTTTGTCCTGTATGTTAAAGAAAAAATCCTGTATGTAGAAATGAGACAAATTATTGTTGTCAGGTTTAAAGTGTTTACTGAGGGAGATCTACAGTGTCTTTGTGATAAACTTACACTCATGTAGCTGCTGTCTTTAGATTATGACTTTTTGCTATAATCAAGGCAGCTAGTCCTGCTTTGTTTGGCCATCGCTCATAGTACTTGATATTTCTTGTTCTTAATCTTATTAAAATGTTTGTGCCCTCCAGCTGCTGCATCTCACGGCTATTTATTGCATGGTTCCCAGTCATTATGGGCTCTCTGGATAGTCATGAGGCTTTCTAGTACTTTGCACAGAGGAAAAGTCATATTTTGAGGATTCTCTCAGAATTATCAGGGAACTTTGGCTGACCCGATACCTGAGTAGTTTGGGTACATAACATATAAGCACAAATACCTTTAAGCAGTGTATATACTGTTCTGCTTCTCCACATTTCCCAACACTCTACTGTAACTATCAAATAAAGGCAAATATAGAAAGAAAAAAGGGATTATCAGGAAACTTTACAAATATGTAGAGAACATATCGGAAAACTCATGTTTTACATTTGACCTATTTTATACACTTCGACAACACAAAATCCTTGGTAACCTTTGACCTGCTGTAACACTGCCAAATCAAGGCGTATCAGAACTTTGTGCACTTTGTGTTTGGCAGTGTGAGGTAGATGAAGTGGTGAAGTACTGTTACATAACACATTTCACAAGTGAAATGAAACCGTGAATGAAAATTAGACTCTGCCAACTGACAAACACAGTCCCATTCCACATTCAACATTTTTATTATAAGGGGACGCCTTA
This sequence comes from Stegastes partitus, assembly GCF_000690725.1. Lineage (NCBI taxonomy): Eukaryota > Metazoa > Chordata > Actinopteri > Pomacentridae > Stegastes > Stegastes partitus. The sequence continues at coordinate 40,977 of NW_007578749.1, forward strand.
ATCCAGACCCAGTAAAGTTGCAGAAGTGTTTCCTGCAGTCCTTGACCTACACTTCAAGTCCTCCATAGGACAAATATAATAACAGTGTCTCCAATTTTGTTCCACAAGCTGAATTGTAATTGTATGTGTGTGCTTAATAGCCACTACAGAACAATCAATATTCATGTTTTAGTAGCTGTGAATGTTTAACCTTTTGTGTCCCCCTTCTGGCAGTGAGTGTAATTACACTAAACACACCAACACTAAAACACCGTTGATGCCTCCTGGGTTTTTGCCCCTAGCTGCAATTCCATTTACCCAACATGAAGCCACCGCTGAAGCCTACTCTGTCTCTGTTGCTATGGTTGCGCCTCTCTTCAGCCCTAAAAAACTAATTGTTGGCTGATGTAAAAAGCATTGCTTTCAAAACTGCAATACACTGTGAAATACAAAGATTTACTTGCCGCTCTTAGACTTAATCATCAATGTGTGAGTTTGACCGGCAAAGGCTTGAATAAAACATTCAATAATATGTTAAAGCCCAATACTCTAGCTTTAATCCTCACATGCAAAAAGTAAAAAACAAATCATGTATCAACTGTTACACATAATCTGCAGGTGGCGGATGTTTCAAAAGTGTCAGCTGCAATTTCTGTATTTTCCAGTCGGAGGAAACGGCTACAAACCATAGGCTGTAGAACCTGCAGTTACGTAGGTAACCTTAAAGGAAGTCAGCACCAAGATAGGAAACCTTCTGTAAGTACACACACTCACGATGCAAGAACCACTTGAATAAAACTTTATTTAAAATAAATGTTAATGTAAAATATTTGCTTCTTAAGATCTTCAAAATTTCTAGTAAATGACCAATTAAACACACACTTCCTGTTACTGTCCGCTGTCCTTTTTGATGTGGTCATTCAAACTGCTAAGATCTTCACACTGCTTGCTCAACACTCCTTTGTACACTTCAAAGCGATGGTTCAGATCTTTCTGTGCGTGGATTTTAAACTTCGTCCCAAACGCCCCATCAGCAGAGCCCGTCCCATAGAAAACCCGTCCAATCCGGGAGTGCACCAGCGCCATGGCACACATAACACAAGGTTCTCTGGTCACATAGAGGTCATAGCCAGTGCATATGTATGGCTGAGAACCTGCCTCTAAATCAGGTCCGTTTTGAAACATATTCGAGGTTGGTGGGGTAAACTGGCAAGCAGGGTAACTGTCAAAACAGTAGCATCCACCACCCTGACTCCGAGCTACAAGGTCAATGCAGACCATGACTGCGTGGTGGAGGGGGTGGTCACCTCTGCAGTCGTGACCCACCGCAACGATTCTCTCCATCGCTGGGTCGACCACAACTGCCCCGACCGCCTCCATCCCCAACTCCCTTCCAGCTTTGGCAGCAGTCACGGCAGACATCATGTACATGTGCATCACAGCTTTCTGAGGGGGGCTGAAGAGCTCTCCTCTCAGGGCCACCGTCACCTGTTTGTCCTCATGGAAGGATGTAGGCCAGTGTTGGCTCGCCAGTTCAAACTGGGGTCGGGTCAGGGGGGCACGTGCAGGAACCTTAACCACAAAAGGCTCACCTAATCCGTCAGGTTTAACTCCAGGCAGAAGAGAGTCGACGCTGACCACCTTCATGTCTGGCGCATCGCTGACGAGGCACACCAGCACCTCCAGAGGGTGAGGGCTCCCCTTCTCCTTGCGTGCCCGCACCCTCTTGATGTGCTGAAGGCCATTCAGCGGGTAGAGGCTGTTCAGCTCCCTGACAAGTTGAGACGTCTCTTTCTTGTTGACAATGGGCGCAGCAAATGCCTCTATCAGCTCGACGTCTTGTGACTGCTCATCTGACAGTACAGGATAAGCAACCCAGGAGTCGGCATCACACGCTGACCCTTTCCAGCGTTTCATCTGTGGCTCCATTGTTTTGGTGTCCTCCTGTCAGCACATTTGCAGGACAGAGCACATGATGAGAAAACCTTTCCCCTGTCTTGGACACAATTCAGGCCTGGTCTATAATGCAACAGCTTTTGGCCAGAGGACATTCATTCAATTCTTTAACGTTGCTCAAAACATGAACAAGCCAGTTAAACTTCAAAAGGTAGCAGTGAACTTGCAACAAATCAGAATTAAGTTCTCATAAATTACTCAGCCAGGTTGGTATGAAGCCATTGAAGAGGTACTGCATCAGTTTAGTGTGCTCTTGTAAGGCCAGTTTCATACATTCCACAACTACAAGTATGTGACAATCTGCACGGCAAACATTTCATCATCTCCCCAAGTCTGCAAGAGTCCCCATAGACCCTTCTGCAACCCAGAACTTGTATTTGAACAGAATACGGTACAGGGACAATAATGCACATGCTCTGTAGTGGTGTGCATGAGCAGATAGTACCTACTGTGCATTTATGGAATGTGTCTTAAAGCGAGTATACCTAAGACTTCAGGTTGATACACTGACTAATGAATAATTTAAAGATGCAGTATGTCAGATTTAATGGCATCTAGTGGTGAGGTTGCTGAGTGCAGCCAAATAAATACCTTGCACCTCACCTCCTTCCAAACCATGTAGAAGAATATACAGTAGCGGCTAAAAACACAAGAAATGCCAAAGAGCCAGCATCTGTTATGCAGTTCTGACATATGAAGCATTTGGACTTTTAATCCTTTGTATGACTCAAACTCCAAAAATGTTTTTTTTTCCTTTCTTATAATGCATCTCAATCACTGTCACGAGCAACATGACACTCAACAACTGCATTATATTCCATTACATGATGAATTGTCACCTAGTGTTGGAATTTTGTGTTTTCTTTACATAGATAAAAACATTTCCAATACGTAAACTGATGAGAAAAAAGGCACAAATCTGTTCCATTAGCACTCATGACAGGTGAACTGAACATAATGTGTAAAAATCTGTGGAGGGGCCCTTCAAACTTGTCTAAGGAGCTCTTAAAATGTGCACAGAATACATTTTGCAGTAAAAAAAAAAACGCGCTTGTCAGTGCTCCCTGGTGGACAAAATGTTAACTACACTACTTCCAAACTACCTCACTATGTGCATATTTTGGTACATATAAAGCCAACATCAGCTGATTATATCATGGAATAGTTGAGTTCTGATTAAGTCCATAAAGTAAGGAATGCATACATAAATTATAATGTTGGATTTATTTCATGTATGTATTAGCAAAACAAGTATTTATTACGTCAACATAAATCTTTCTTGTTTTTTGACACTTGATTAATAATTACAACTGAAATATACAAAAGAAACTTGTGTGATAACAGCTTCACAGATGCAAACTCATGCTTGCCTTTCTGATCAAAATAAATCGTTTTAGGCTGCTGATGAGAGTAGTATAAAGTATAAAGGTGCCATTCTGAGCGCTGTTAATTAGGCCTGGACTTCTGTTGTTATTTATTACATAGATATTTGATAGCTTGACTCTATAAACTTATACAACATTCAAGCATTTAATCAATAATTGGAATAATTTCGAGTTGCAACCCCAGATGCGTTGTTGCCTTGGACAACAAATGGAAAAGCCACTAACAGCGTCATGAATCCACAGATATTTAGATTAAACTAATTTAGCATAGACACATAATCACTCTAGCAGACTCCCATGTATATCAGGTGCTGTGGGGTCAGTGGCAATGTGGAACAATAAGATCATGTCTTTTTTTTTTTTTCATTTCTTCCCCAGCATGAGCTTCGTCTTCATAACTTTGGGCACATGCCGTATGGTCAGCGACACTCTGGTGCCTCGGGTCAGTGTCTCCCCTGGCAGCGCCCCGGCAGCAGACAGGTTCACCACCTTGTCCGTCAGCGTGTCCTGTTCGCACCCCTGAATGCCATGAAGGAGTCGCTGGTACATTTCATCCTGTAGGATGAGAAGACTACGTGGCTTCACCAGCAGGGAGAACAGGTAGCGGTTCTCCTCTGTCTGCAGCACGTCGCCCTCCTGGCTGCCAACAGGTGAGTAGAAGTTGAGCAGGGTGTGAGAGCCCAGGCTGATCGTGGTGACAGTAGGGTGGTACAAGGGCCCGTCCTCGTGGGGCATGATCCCTTCTCCTGGATTATACTCATTTACCAACACATGATTGGCTGTTTTCCCACTGAACGCACCCAGAGAGGAAATTTTTTCACAGTACGCGTGGAGCCAGTCAGGAATCCTCTCTGCCAGCATGCCTTTGGGATGTGGTAACCCGCCCCAGTTCTGCAGCCTTCTGCCTGACAGCTGAGTCCATTTAGTTTTAGGAGACCTATACACCTGTTGCAGCAGGAAGGACTCCTCATCTTCTGATATGAAATCTGGGATGTAATACACTGTTGGCGGGGCGTCACTTACGACAAACTGCTTCAAGTCCTCCAAAATGCAAGTTGGGTGTTCCATGCCTCCTTTGGAAAAGTTAACATGAAATGCTTATTAAAACCCAAGTCAAGGAAAGCTAATGGTGGCACATCTGGCAGTGGCTAACAGCAGGGAGTATATGTACCGCAGCTGTAGTTAACAACTACTAGACATCTCACTAAAATATCTAAGACATGTATTAAGATGTGCAGACTATCCAGTAACAGACTAAGAACTGAATATACTGTATGTGCTAGCTGCAGGACCCCCTCATCAGCCGCAGCAGTCCTCTTACCATGTGATCCCAGGCATTTCTGTTGCAGCGTCACTGAAGTCAGCTTCAGATTCAGCATTTAAGGGAAAAGTTAAATATTTATAAATGAAAACTGCGTTAGATGTTGAAGATTGATCTTAAATGCTGTCTTCAGCCCACTTTCAAATTTGTGAAACTTTATTATACTTGTAAAAATGCAATAACAAAATTGGAGTTACACTGCTTTTTGGCTGGTATACCACATTATCCTTGGTCCAGATTAAAAAATTACTATATGCAGACTGGTTAAATCTACCCTAGATTATGCCACAGAGGCAAAAGAGTCTTTAAAACACAGTTTTTGGTTTGTGAAACCTTTATTCGGTTTGTGAACTGCAAAGAAGTAGAAAGTTCTGTATTTTTGATGCATGTCAACTACACCTAACCTGTTCCATATATAAAACCAATATATCGAGATTAAAATTAAGCAAAAAAGGCTAAAGAGTCTTAAAAAGACTACATCTGATTTGTAAAGCCTTTATTGGATTTTTAAAAAGGCAAAAAAATAGGCAGTTTCACTGCTTTTGTTGCACATAGACTTCAGTAGGTCTAGATCTAAAGATCTAATCATTATCGACTGTTAAAATGTGAACTAGATTTTTCCTGAGATGCTAAAGAGTCTTTAAAATATGGTCTCTGATTTGTGAAACCTTTATTCCCTGAGTGAAAATGCAAAAAAGGATATTATATATTGTGGTAGGAAATCGGGATCAGGTCTAATGTGGTATACACGCATCATAAGCAGTAAAATCTCCCTTTTTTGCATTTTCAATAACAGAATAAAGGTTTTACAAATCAGAGACTACAGTATAAAGACTCTTGAGTCTCTCTGGCATAATCTAGTGCACATCTGGTCAGTCTGTTGATGTGGTTTTTGGACCCTATCTACAGTAGTCTTGTCTATGTGCAAAAAAGAGGTTAAGTCTCTCCATTTTCACAAATAGAATATTTTACAAATCAGCGACAGGATTTTTTCCAGACTTGACCCGTCTATTACAGTGGTTTGTGATCTGAGCCTTGTCTAACGTGGCAACAAAAGCAGTTTTTTTATGGTATTACAAATAGAACAAAGCTTCCAAACATTTGAAAGACGTTTTTAGACATCGTTAAGGATTTCTCTAGAATATATAACATTGTTTTACATTATTACAACATGAAAAAACTGCAGATCCATCGCCCAGAGACTTAAATTTAGTTCCCCTTAACTTTTCACTTAAATACCAAATCTGAAGCCGACTTCAGTGTCGCACTGTTGCATGCTCTGTTGATAGCATTAGCAACTTTTAGCTTCCTCACACCTTTCATACACGTTCCGTGCCTACACCCAATACAGTACACACAGAGCTTGACACAGATACTATGATGAGTTACAAGTTCACTGACACCTTTAAAATCGATACAGGTTTGTTCTTTTCACCTAAAACACAGAAAAATCCAATTCTCTGAATGTACAACTAAACGCAATGGTGCGTTTATGGTTGTAGTACATAAGAGCTTCACACGGGTAAAAAGCATTTTACTCAAATCCAAATGAATTGCTTGTGGTTAGAAACATTACTACAGTTAAACTTTAAACCACGGCTTATTAGTGTTGTTTCTTTACACGAATCCCTAAAGTAACCGACGCCTGTGTTAACGATACCGTGACATACAACACATATGTTAGCATCATCTTTTTATTTCAGCAATGCTAAATTTATATGTTGCCTTTATTTACAACACTGGCTGTTTCTGGAAATGTGCAGGCAACTCTACCATTTCTCACAACAACACACTGCCCTGTTTTAAGGTTATTGTGCGCTTTCATCAGAGATACGACATTTTTTTTTGAAAGCCTGAAGGCATCACGTCTTACTACACGGAAGAAGGCTACGTTCAAAACAATTCTGTTAAAAGCGCCAATTGGACGGGGTCGCTCCCAATAAATACTTTAAAATTTCAATTTTAAACACGAGCAGACACACCAAAAAAATCAGATTTACCTCATTCGACATCAATATTTTGAGGTAAATGCCGTTTCGTCAAAAAAGCCGAGTCGTGCGATTCCATGCATGTAGGTTTGTGCAGCTGACTAAAATGTCCGTCCAAAAAAAACACATCGATTTTTTTTGGACCCCATGCCTAATTTTCCAAACGATTATTCAAATAGTGGCTCTGTAGCGGTGCAAATTGGGCACCTATACTTTAAAGTTGTTAGTCTACCTTCTTGGTGACGTCTTTTAGCTGGATATCTGCACTTGATGAAAGGTTACAAGCTGGCCGTGGACGGAATTATTTACATGTGACACAGTGAGACGGCATTGGAGACAGAATGAAAGTCAAGTAATTTCCTTGGTAAATCGAACTTGAGGTTCGTGACCATGTTCTGTTCAACTGCAAAACGTGTGCAGAGGCTGCTGCAGTTTAGACACACACTACGCTTCACTGGTCTTTGTGGAAAAGCCTCCTGCTCCAGACTGGTTTTAGGCATCGAGACAAGCTGTGATGACACTGGAGCTGCTGTGATGGACGAGACGGGTGCAATACTGGGAGAGTCTCTGCATTCACAGAAAGAAGTTCATCTCAGGTGGGTGTCGCAGCTGGGGTCACATAGCAAGATCGTTGCTACTGTTCAGGGTTTAGTTTTGACTTTTTTTTTTAACTTCATGAATGCTGTAGGACTGGTGGCATCATCCCCGCAGTGGCTCAACAGCTTCACAGAGAAAACATAGACCGTGTGGTCCAGGAGGCTTTGGAGAGGAGCGGCGTGACCCCAGGGCAGCTCTCTGCTGTGGCCACCACGGTGATGCCAGGCTTGGCCCTGAGCTTGGGGATCGGCCTTGAGTTCAGCCGGAAGTTTGTGAGACAGCACAACAAGCCCTTCATCCCCATCCACCACATGGAAGCCCACGCCCTGACTGTCAGGATGCTTCAGCCCGTTGCCTTCCCCTTCCTGGTCCTGCTCGTTTCTGGTGGTCACTCACTTCTCGCTGTGGCTCGGGGTGTCGATGACTTTCTGCTTTTGGGTTACACGCTGGATGAAGCTCCAGGGGAGACACTGGATAAAGTAACACTAACATTTAAGTTTAAGCTCCTGATGTTCAAACTGTGATCATAAACAAAACCTAAGTGGTCTGTTGTGGATTTGCAGGTGGCCAGACGTTTGTCACTCATAAAACACCCACAGTGCTCCAGGCTGAGTGGAGGACAAGCTATAGAGCTTCTAGCAAAGGACGGTGACAAAGGACGGTTCCCTTTTAGAACACCAATGGGACAAGCCTATGACTGCTGCTTTTCTTTTGCTGGACTGCGGACTCAAATTACAAATACTATAGTGAAAAAAGAGGCAGAGGAAGGTATGAAAATGCACAAACACCCAAATAGTCATGAATGACAGCTATGTATCACATGAACTACTAATGCACAACTAACAACAAATTATATTTTCCCTTGAACTTCCCTCTGCAGGTGTAGAACAGGGGACACTGTTGTCATGTGCGAACGACATTGCAGCTGCCACACAGCACACCGTTGCCTGTCATCTTGCAAAGCGCACGCATCGTGCCATCGTGTTCTGTATGGCAAACAGTCTGCTGCCGTCAAGAAATCCCACATTGGTGAGTGCTTTTCTTCACTTTGTGTTTTATTTAATTAGTGAAACTAAGATTGCTGCAGTGCTTCTGCTGACCCTTAACACTGATATAAGGAGGCTGTTGGTTGTCGCTGAGTTTCTGCTCATGTCTGTATGTGGCTGCACGGTGCTCAATTTATCCTAAGAGTCGTTCTTTCACTATAAGATTTTTGTAGTCTATGGGCTTACAATGGATTTTATATTACAATATCTGTCAAAAGTGTTACAGTAGTTATTATTAGTTTTGAGGGGAAAATAAACCAAGATTTTCGATATAACTTTACCAGTAAAAATGGTATTACAATATTAGATTGGGCATGTTTATTTCATTATTAGGTTTTAATGCATTTTCGAGCAGGTTAAGTTTAAATTTGATCAAATTTTCAGTAAGATTATACATGACTGGTGGCGGCAAATTTCAGCAACAGAAACATAATTCAATGTAGATTAACCTTTGAGGGGATAAGGTCGGCAAAATTCCTCTCATTGTCAACAATAATTCAGCCGTAATGGTATACCACATATATTAATCCACACCTGAAAATAATCCCCAACAAATGCACTTTTTGTTTTTGTCATTTTAGCAATTGTAAAAAAAAACAATAACAAACCACAGTGCCCAGCTGTTTTATGGTGTTTTAAAAGAAGACAGACTAACACATTGTGGCTTTTAGTTTTTTCATGAAATGCGGTGACAGTGAGAATAACACAGAATAACAACTGTCTTATAAATCAGAACTTAATTGATACATATTTTGATTCAAAGAAATCCTCCGTAAATCCTCTTTTCTAGGTGGTGTCTGGAGGAGTTGCAAGCAATCAGTATATCCGAAAGGCTTTGTCCATTATCACTAAGATGACGGGACTACACCTGGTCTGTCCTCCAGCCAAATTCTGCACCGACAACGGAGTGATGATTGCATGGTGTGTACACAGTAATGTCAGGATCTTCATTTAAAAAACTTCTTTAACAGTGAATCAGATCCCATTGTCTGATTTAATATTTGCTCATGTTAGACAAATCTCTTTTTTTTTTAAACCAGGAACGGTGTCGAGCGTCTGAGAGAAGGGAAGGGGATACTGCCTCCAGATGTAGATGTTCGCTATGAGCCAAAGTAAGTCACCACTGAATACAAGAAATGTCACTTACTGTTGAGATACAAAACAAAAGTATTCAGGTCTTTTTATCTGTACTGCTGAGTAAAATCAACTTTGGCTCACGTAAATGTTGCGTTGCAGGGCACCACTGGGTGTGGACATCTCAGCGGAAGTCAGAGCAGCAGCAATCAGGTTGCCATCAGTCTGGATGAAGATCCACAACTGACAGACTGTTGGTTTTGTTCTGCAAAACAGTGTTTTGTCTTTGATAGTTTTTTGTACAAAATGTAAAAAGCTTTATGCAGATATTTATCAATAAAAAGTTGGACATCTCCACTGAATTTTAGATATTTAATCATTTTTGTCACGACACATAATGAGTTCAGTTTATTGAAACTGACCAACCAAACAATATGCTCCAAATCCCAAATTATCAGAGGTGTGAGAAATATTCAGTTCTTTTTCTCTCTAATATCACAGGGCTGCAAGGTGGAGCAATGGTTAGCCTCACAGCAAGAAGGTTGCAGGTTCGAGTCCCAATGAGGACACCCGAGATCTTTCTGCGTGGAGTTTGCATGTTCTCCCCGTGCAGCGTGGGTTCTCTCCGGGTTCTCTGGCTTCCTCCCACACAGTCCAAAAACATGTTGAGGTTAATTGGTGATTCTAAATTGTCCGAAGGTGTGAATGTGAGTGTGCTTGGTTGTCTGTCTCTAAGTGTAGCCCTGTGATAGACTGGTGACCTGTCCAGGATGTCCCCTGCCTTCACCCTGAGTCGCTGGGATAGACTCCAGCCCCCCACGACCGTAGTGAGGATTAGTCGGTGTATAGATAATGGATGGATGGACTAATATCACATTATGAAAAATACTCTACAAAAAGTATTGCCTTTAAAACCTGAAGTGAAAGTATATACATATTAGTAAAATTAAAATGGCAAAAAGTATTTGTTTTGCAGTAAAATGTTCTGTGTAAGTGTTTAACTATGATATATGATGTTTTGGGATTCATTTTACTGCTTTATTACTGTGTACAGTATGTTGCATTGTACTGCTAATTTGACCAAAAAGGTGACCTTTGACCTCTAGCAGAGCTGTTTTTGCACTGATTGACCCCAAAAACTAACCATTCTGAGGAGAGGCCAAACGTAACTCACCTGTGAAATATCAACTTGTTAGACCTCAGCACTCCACTACAGACTGTTCACATACAGACACACAGACGGGGCCGATTATAGTATAGACACTCTATAGCATTTGCAAAAGCTGTGGAAGTGTTTTATGTGTTGCATCTATTTGAGTGCCTCCTTCAGGCAGGGGGCAGACATGAGTCCATTGCATAGACTTCTGCCCAACCCCTGTGGAGCAGATGTCCTTTCTATCTCAAAAAGCCACATACTTGTTTAAGTTTCCGCTTGAGCACTACTCTCTCATGGTGAGTTAATGTATGTGCATATAAACAAGCAAGAGCTACAATGAAAAACCTGATGATGAAAAAAACACATTTATTACAGAACAAAGAAAACACTAACATAAGAAGTAAATGGTCATTTCAGGTCAGGAAACCACACAGATCTGCAGAATGTGATGTTTGTCTTCAGGTCTGACCTTACAGCTCTGTTAAACCCACCTGAGCTAGAGGTTAAATGCAAATGCAAAATCTCTTGTTTTTTCTCTCGGTGCAAAGTCTAACCGACTGTGGTTTTCCACTTCCAATTCTTTACTTGGTTACTAAATGCAAAAATGCTTCAACAAGGTACAACAGCAATCACAGTTATGACCATATACAGACATATAACTTGTACATGCATTTACTGTCAATTTATTAACGAGATGTGTCACATTTCATTTCTTTTACATTTGTTTTCATCAGACATCCTGTTTGATAATTCTGATAGGGTTAGTCCTAAAAAACATACACCACTTTTTCAAGCTTTCCACTGTTATCTGTGGAGCTGTACATCGATGTTATATTGCAGATTGGAGGGCTGGAAATCCAAAGTAAGAGTTGTTTATTCTTTGCGTCATAAACCACTTACTCACATGACACTCATGTTACGGTTTCAGAGCCACTGATTCAACAACATTGTGCAACCTTGTGGTTTTGTGTTGCAACCTGATATAATATTCACCAAAAGCTAAAGATTAAACCTCTTCAAATGACCAAATTTAGTGGTATTTGCACAAAAGTAAGCCTCGCAGACAGTCTTCATTGCACATTTTAGTAATTACTATTAAAGTTTAGGGGCTGCTTTGCTGGATTAGAAATGGAATCTCCACACACCTCAGTTATTTCATGTCTGCTTTTAAAGGAAAATAAAAAAAATCCATCCACAAAATGCTGATTCTCCAGCATTTTAAATCCCAAATAGTTACTGCTACAGTCCTTTCATAGCAAAAGCGCGTCAGCCGCCACACAAAGAGACAATACCTCTCTTTATATTGATGCCAAAAAGGAAATCAAAATAAAATACCACAAAAGAGGAAGAGGTACTTCTCTGTAAGTCCACAGCAGCTTCTACAGGCTGAAAAACAAGTGGGGATTTTCAAAAGGCACTTTAGGTAAAGGAATAACCCACTAGCTGAAGTAGAAGTGGTGAGACATGTTGGCATAAAGAGGTGTAGACTAAAAAAAAACCCTAAACATACTGTATGTCTAACAGTGCAAGAACAAGTGTGTATGGACATTCTCTTTATTTTATGAGCTACTCTTGTTTTCTTCCAAAGCACAAAAACTAAAAAAAAAAAACCCACAGGATCGACCACCTCTGACACTAGAGCTCATCATGCTCATAAATATTGTACTCCTTTGCGCTGATTATTCCGTCTCTGTCCTGGTCAGTCTTGCGGAATATATCGGCCATAATCTTCTCGTAGAAAGGGTCATCACGAGGCTTCCCACCCTTTTCATACTCCAGTTTCAAATATTCTTTAACCTGAAAATAAAGGAACATTTTACCGGTCTCACTTCAGAACAAACAACAGACTTGTATAACACTGCTCTTGCATAACAAACCACTGTTGTGCCCCTATTAGCCAAATATCATACTAGATGGTATTGAAAGCAGGCCAGTGTAACTTCTTTAGATGTGCTATCAACAATACAGATAGCATCATGACTATATAAGTTAATAGGGAGATGAATTACAGCCTTACAACATTCTTGTGCAATCAATGAATGTTTGTTATGAGAGATAATGAGACTATAAATATGTCTAGCTGTCATTCTTTATGCAGAAAATCAATAAGGTTACCCGAGGCTGCTTGGAAAGATGTGATAACATAAAGATGTAAGGAAGGTAAAATAGGGTCATCATATTTAAATAAACTCACACCATGTTAGATACGCATTTTAAGGGAACTTGTTATTACCAAAGTTGTTTTTTTAACTGTCCCGGTGCCTTTGAACTACAGTTACAGCAGTTGGTTTCTGCCAAATATATTTAACACTTATATACTTTCTGCCCAAGAAGAAGATAAGAATGATACACATCTCATGCCTGTGTGTTGGTATGAAGCTAGAGCCAGAAGACAATCACGTGAAATCCTTTTTTAGGCATGGACATGACACAGCACTGCTGCTTCATCAGTCTGTCAAAGTGTCGCCATGTAAACACTCGTATTTGTCACAGCTCCATGCAGACATACCCTCCACGTTGACTAAGAGCCGGTACTCACGTGATTTTTGTCATTCAAACGACATTGGACAGCACGTCAAGTGACTTGTTGCCTAATAACTCACTAATAAACACAGTTCCAACAACAAATGATTGACCTGCAGCTTATAAACTGTGTGTCAGCCCGCAAGAAAAGTACACAGTGTGGCTTTGTGTTAGATCCTAATCGATCCAGTCTCCATGTGCGGAAACATTTATGGCTTAAGTGTAAGTAATTAGTGAAGTTACTGCTGTTGTAGTGATTCCCTCCCTTTAGAGATGCTCATGTGGATCCTGATGCTGCAAGTATTAAATACATATATACAGTTACTATATAAGCTCAGATCAAAGACTCCAACAAACAGCAAGAAGCAACAAATGGAACATTGGTTCTTGTTCATGTTTTGCCAAAACCTGGTTTACATTTATCTCAGGTTTGTCTCATTTATCTGAGCTGTTACAGACTCACAGGGAAATTCTGATTGGTGGACATTTCAGTTTGCAATAGATGTGAGATTGCAGAGCAAAGTGAATGAGCAAGTTGTCTCACAAATGGTGCCTTTTGCTCTTTGGGATGTTTTTAGGAAGATTTTGGGGCTGAAATGTAGAAAAGGCCCCTGTAAATAGCTTCACACAACTCAGAGTGCCACAGCATGCAGTTCAGACTTGTGTTCAAAGTGATGTTCAAATGTGACTCGGTTGCTGTTTGCTGTCGTGACTTTTACAGAAAAGTGAACAGATTTTAAAAAGTTCAAAAATACACGTACAGCATCAGCACCAATAAAACTCACTCAATACAATTTGTGTTAGTAGTCTAGTTTAAAGGAAATTAGTCTTTTTGGCAGAGTTGTGTGCTGTAACTGTACGTTTTTTAAATTAGTCCCTTCCTGCCTTTAGCTCCATACTTTATGGCCAGGCACGAGAGTGGTATTATCATTTGTCTTATCATATTTCCCACAATTTTGTGTCCTGTTTTGTTACCTAATCATGTGGTCCTTACAAAAAGATAATGTTTAGGAGCTTCTTTGTTTCAGTTTTGTGACTAACTATGTGTTAAAACAAATTACTGTACAACAATTCTATGGGGGGTTATAATTCTAATGTGGAACAACTGTACACGGTGCACACACACACAGAGAGTAACGGGGGTTTAATAGAGGCCTAGCTGCTCATTTCTGCCTCATGGGCCCCTAATATGTTAATCTAACCATAATTATTACCATAAAAAGTAGCCCTTTCAGTCTTTTTAAATCACTCTGGCTCTTTACACGGGCTTCTAGTGGTTTAGAGAATAGACTTTATTATTTCCCTGTTGGTGTATAAAACATGGAGTGGTTTAGGGGCCAAAATACATTTCTGCTCTGTTGTTCCATTTTTTATTATCCAGACCTCTTAGATGTCGTGGGACAGGTCTGCTCAAAGTCCCCGGAGTCAAAAATTACATGGAGAAGCAGCATTTATTTTTTTATACAAAACAAATCTGGAACAAAATCCCATTTGCCATTTCCTTTTCATAAATTAGATTTGTACCACTTGGTTCATATCCGGCACTGCAACGCAACTTTTATTCCTATGTTGTTGTTTTTTCCCCCCCCGTTCCTTTGCTTTAACTTATTTTTCCCCTTTTTTAATATATATATTTTCAAAGACCTAGTCAAATGTGTCTTTTCTGTCTTGTTGCTTCTGGTGATGGTTGCCAGCTTGGACAGCATAGTCACCTCTGCCTTTGTGAGACTTTTGTCTTTATCGATGTCCATCTTTCCAAATGCCTCCATGCTGCGTGGCCCCCTGGACACAGTGAACACCTCCACCTCAAAGACCACAGTGGCATTGGGTGGTACTGGGCCTTTTCCAGTAAGAGGACATAAAACAGAACATCACAATTAAATAAAAAACAAAACAAACAAACAATAAAAACCCATACATATATGACGCTATAACAGCGTTTCAATATTACCAAACACTAGTATCACACTTCAGCTTAAAGGCTGGAATTGCAGTTGTTTCAAGGAAAAACATTTTTAACTGTGTTGATTGGTATTTTAGGTAAATTCTCAGACTTTGAGTTGAAGTGAATTAAGCAGCTAAAATATAACTCATTGAAGTCACAGATTTGGTCTCAAAAGCAAAAAAAGTCCTGAAAATGATTCAACACAATCTAGAAAGAAGAGAGAATATAAGAGCAACATGCAAGCAATGCTCTTTTTTATTGTGATGTGACGGAAAGAGAGGAAAAAGAAGAGGGCAAGTAAATTATAGCTGTTAAACTGGGAGTTCACACTTAGCAGCAGTCAGTCTTGCATAGGTTTATGTGTGCTGTCCTACAGTACACAGAAACTATGAAGCAAACTGGCGCAGGGGCAACAAAAGCATGCACAGTCAGCAATAACCATTTCCTCCAAAAAGTCAGAATTGAAGTGTTCAAACCTTACATTCAGCAGCTCTGCAACACCGCCGACAGACAATACCATATATTTATGAGCACCGCAGCGGTTTGTAGGAAACAGTGAGCAAAGGTTAAAAAAATCTAATCAGCTGTTAGTTCTCACAGTGTGCTGAAATTCATGCTTGGAAGAAAAGAAGTAGAGACCTTCAAACTCTCTGTGCATGCTTACAGTACATGCCATGTGGAGATGAGTATCAAACACTGCGAGGGCTGTGATGCTAAAGTGCTGCAAAAGAAGACAAGACAGCATGAAGGCAGCTTTTGTACCACTGAGCCAAGATTACACAGTACAGTCACAGCAACTAAAAGACTGGAGAAAAATCTAAATCATTACCAGCAACATGTGTAAACTTCATGCAACCGATGATCGTTCTTCAAATTCAAACCAGACTGGTAGGTATTAATGTCACGAAAACAGGATATTCAAATAGCAGGGACATGGAGTTTGCATGAAACAGGTTTTCATGTAAATTGTTTTATTTGTTGGCTCCCTTTTTTAACCCACTTAGACCTGAGGTGTACTCTAAATGCACACACAGGTACACACACATATATTATTGTTTTTATTTTTTAGTTTTTGTGTTTGTTTTTTATACTTATATTTATATTCTTTATTATGTATACGGGAGTGTGCAAACAAGACAATTTCATTGCCCAGTGTTAAACGGCTGTGTCTCATGTGCGCATATGACAATAAATGTCTATCTATCTATCTATCTATCTATCTATCTATCTATCTATCTATCTATCTATCTATCTATCTATCCATGTGCAGGATCAAGTCTTAATGGATTAAAGGAGCAATCTGCCATGTCTTCTGTGTTTCTTTCTATAGCCTGAAAATATTGCTCTGGAGATGTCAGCAGCGTTGGTTTGGGGCTACAAAAGCCCGTATTACGAACTGAGGATGAGAATTTTTTAAAGATGTTGAGTTTTTAGGAAAAGAAGCTTGAGCTATGATGTAGTCCTGAGTGTTTTTTTAAAGTGCCCAAAGTATGAATTAAAAGTTATCCCTGCTCTGGAGCATGATTGGTGACTGTGTCTGTATGTGTGCATCTTGCAAATCCCGAAACTGAGTGATGCGTAACATCAAACAATACAAGTCTTCCTTTACCAGACTTTTGTCACAGAAGACATTTTGATGTATTTTAGCAAGAAAGGCACAAGTGCACCAACGATGGCTGCATTTCAGTGGTGCTGCTTTAGTACATGACCACTGTCGAGCTTTACTTGAACACTTAGTGGAACTGAGCCACCATGAATCCCACATGTGCCTTTCCCAACAGTAACTGTAAGTGCCTGTGGTAAAATGGGTGGACGTAACTTATTGTTTGGTAAATCTGCAGTTTAAGTGGGATTTTGGCAGTAACGGACTTCGAGCTCCGACTGGTGGCTGCCAAACAACCATAGATAAACAACTATTTTAGAAGTGACTTGGTCTGCCCTCGTGTAAGTATAGCTGTAGCGGTGAAAAAAATAGAAACACATGTTTACTCAGGATCAAAATGCAATATTGCTACTCCTGTGAGGAACATCCTGCCAGCAGAAACCAGCAGTTTGTTGCATTTATGTACCTTTGCCCTTTTCACCAAATGCCAGCGCAGACGGAACAGTTATCTTTCGTTTTTCTCCGGGACACATATTCATCATCCCAATGTCGAGGCCTTTGATGACCTGTCCGACGCCCAGCACGAACCACTGAGGGTGCCCATCTTTGTCTGATCGACTGAAACAGAAACAGTGCAACATCTAATCAACCAGGGCACACACACTTTAGAATAAATCTGAGCACATAAGGATTTTCATGGTGTTGCTTCATGGATCCATGTGAGGACCTCTGAATCAGGCCTGAAAGCAGGATTAAGTACAAATCGAAATATTTTGTGTCTCTACCTATTTACTAGCAATAGTTTTATATGCCACACTAAAATAAAGGGTTTCTGAATTCTAAGAGACACATAAATGAGAAAATAACATTCAACAGGCAAAGTTAAGCCTGTGCTGATGATTCATGACTCACTCCAGGTAATAAGAAGCTGACTAATAATTATATAAGTATTGTGTCAATGACTTGCAAAACATCAAACTGGCTTGTAAAGATAATACTTTTACAAGCAAATGTTTTTTTCCCCCATATCCCACAAACCTGCAGTAAAACTGGGAACCGTCTTTGGCGAGGTACCCATCGTAGTGAGCGTTGATCAGATCTCCCTTCTTGCTCCTCTGAGTGCACTCCTCGGGCTTAAACAGAACTTCAGTCTTCACTTCTCCGTCCAGTTCCTCCGCTGAGGCACAGACGGACCATAAACCGAGCTGTGAGGACACAAAGAGGCAAAATGTGCAGCTCACTAACTTCCACATCATGCCGCTGTGCTTTCGTGGCACCTTCTGAAAGTGACGTTTGAATGCAGCGGAGGAGGACGGCGTAGGGGCCTGAACCCCAGACAGCTATTCTGTCCTGAGTTTAGACTGTCAGGCTTTCGACGCGACAAACAAATCCGGACTCTTTTAATGTAATTGGCCCAAACCGTGGACTTGGGCCTGTTTTACCCATCGCTCATTGCTCTGGAGAAACTTTCTGGGAGCAGTCATGGATGTAGAGGCGGCACACAGCCTGATGAGCCTTTTCCTGACAGACTAAACCAAGGGCAAAATTCTTCCCAACCTCTGCTCAATACAATAAAATATCAAGAATATGCAATATAGAAATTAAATAAGATGCAAAAATAAAGTTAAAGGTTACATTACATAAAAAGAAGTAATAAATGACCTAAAGGAGAAATGATGTCAGAATATTAAAAAAAAATGCTGTTCATGAAGTTAAAGTCTGCATCACAGGTGTGAGATTAATAATACATATTATTATATAAAACGTAGAGAGACTGCAGGTCCAGAGCTTCCAGCCTAAACTGTGTTCCTGCTCTCACCACACGGAGCCATATTAATAAAAACATCACGACAGGAGGAGGACATTACAATAAATAAATAAGTTGGCCGTGATCGTTGTCAACAACCATTTTAAAAAACAAAACAAAAAAACACAAGAAATAAAATGTTGCACTTTATTTAAGTAATTAGATTTTTTTTTTAAATGACAATTTAGTGTTTGTTAATCAGCAAAGCGATATATGGACTATGTGAAAAAGAAAGATTTTTTGAACAAAATGACAAACCTTATAAGGGTATAAATAATTTTAGGAATAAACAAAGAAAGAAAAAGACAGTCGGGTAAAGGTGCAATAATTCCGTTGATACAGGAACTCATTGTATTCAAATGGAATTTTTTATTATTTCTTCACTGCAAGCACTCTGTACAGCCGCTGTCATTAATTAGCCATATCGTTAACGTTAATCAACAGCAGCAAGAAAGGTCAGTGCTGATAGGGCCAATAAACTTACGGTCCAGATTTGACAGACGTGACAGGGGACCAATAGCTAGCTTGAAAGGGTCATAAGTTATCGTTAACCACCAACGTCACCTCGTTTTCTCCGACAGGAGCCGGGTGGGCGGGGCATAGCGTTTTCATATATTCTCGGACGCCGGTGTCTGTGACTCATCGCCTCTCAGACAGTCAACGTAGCTGAAGGGATTCTTCCACAAACCCGCAGTTTCTACCGGATCTATTTGGAACCACAAATTTTTCTCTCATTGCCTGACAGGATTGAGATGTTACATTTTAGGTTCTCGACAGTGCTGAAGGAGTTGTTTGAAGCCACCCTCAAGCGTCCCTCTCTCGGCTCCAGACAGAAGACCTGGTTACCGACCCGCCACTGCTGCTTCGGCGCCGCGTCCGTTGATGCCCGAGCTGTGTCTACTCAACTGAAGGTCCTCCATGCCGCTTCGCACCGCCCGGCGCTCCGCACCGCGCCCTGCGCCGCCCCGTACCGCTCGTACTGCGCGAAAACTGAAGGTGCTGCTGTGGAGCTGGACGAACAGCTGAAGAAGGATGGTGTCGGCAGCGAGGCAACCAGCGACAAGTAGGTTTCTAGTAGTTTCTTAAGGAATGAGCCGCCTGACTCCATGATGTGACGCATACAGGCGGATGCAACATTCGTCAACCGCCGCAAAAACGCCGTATTAGAAAACGATCGGTAATTAGCTAACTTAACATCCTCTTCTCACGTGACACACATGTATTGTATGTATTATAATCAAAATAGCCTCCCCCAAAACATATGTAAGTAATATGTAAGAATATACAGGCTAGCTATGGTAGCCTATATCCGCTATCACACCATGCGTGTCTTGCTCATACCGGGTGCTTGCTGCTGGTACTTTGTGCCAAGTACCTATATAAACACGCCGTCCTCAAATACCAAGCTAACCGAAAGTTAATTGGAATTTCAGAAAGCCAGGCCGACTTGTATGTATTGTTAGGTTAGCTATCTGGTCCAGTGTAGATAAGACGCCACATGGTGTAACAGTTAGAAAGTGAAACAGCACCTACTTAAAGAGGAGTGGAGCCACACAGGACAAAGTCGTCCATATAACATGGACTCAAAACTGCCAGAGCTCTTATTTGATGTAACTTTCAGTTTGTTGGTTATAGTAATAATTACTGTCTTACTGGAAGTCGGTGTGTGTGTACTGGTTTATGAGGCTTCTAGTCATTTCTGCACTGGCCTCCCTCCCTCCCTCTCACTCAGAAGTGACTGTAGGTCACAGCTGGTGGGCTGCTCCACACTACTGACAGTGTCTGCTTTCTGTCCCATGATAGAAAATGTGTGGAGGAAAACTAGCTCAAGCCTCAGTGTGGCTTCAACTGGTACACGTGACAGCAATAAAAAACGTTTTTTTTTTAAAAGTAGTTTTTATGTTGATGTTTTATTTGCTATTTCTAATAACCAAGTAACACAACCAAACTAGGTTCTACATGAACACATTTTGAGAACAGCAGTTAATAGTGAGAGTACAGTGACAGCTATTGTTAGAGTGCCATTCACAATACATATTTTACAAAGATAAAGAACTTCTTTTTTCCCCAGACTTACAGTTTCAAAGTGACAGTAAGTCCTGGTGAGAGATCGTAAGTCATCATGTCGGATTTATTCGTGTACATTTCATGTTTGCTAGTTTCTTTCTAATAGGTTGTGGTTGTATTTTCAGTTTAAAGGTGACATTACTATAAAACTTGTTTTTAACACAAAGCCCAGTGTGATTTTGAAGTCAGCTGTCCAGATAGAAATGTGAAATCTATGTTGTTATGAAATATTGGAATTCATTTATCCGTATTGTCAATTTCATATGTCAAGTTGCATTAAAAGCTACCAGTTGGCTATCTGTACGACAACTGAACTCCATATGTTTTCCTGTAAAGCTAGGCGGTTTTTACGTGTCAGCTCAATACGCCAGAATTGCTGGTATTTTTCCTGACCTAGAAACGAAGATGCACATGGACAGGGCGGCGTCATCTCAAAGATATGGAGGAGGGTGTTGGCTTGGCTCTGCTAATGTATATGCTGCACTTCTCAAGACTGTGTTATGTAGCCACTCTTGGTCAGTGGATTTCCTGTTCGTAGTAATCATTTTCCACTGTCTGACCTTAATATATCACAATTTGTAGTTTTATCTCTATTTGTACTTTTTTCTCCCCACCTAGTTTTTTTTTTTTCCATGCTTTGGGGATAAGTTCCTGGAACTAAATTTTCCCACTTCTGTGTTACCTAATGCAAATTCAAGGTACCGTCAGGGTTTGCCTGTGGTAGTGTCAATTGTGAGCAGAGGTATTGTCACATTACAGCAAATCCAACTACAACAGTCTGCATCTGTATTGACCAGAAAAATAATAGTTATTAAAAATGAAGAGAAGGAGAGCTCTTGTTGGTCAAAGTGATATCAGCATTTGAAGGGAGGAGGCCAGTTAGAGGGAGCTGACCTCCACAAATACACAGTGTAAACACAAGAATGAAGCTGCCACTGAAGACTCTCGCCATTCAGGTTAGTTTATTACTGGCTGTAGAGAATGGCTGCAAATAGGAATGCTGCTTGTTTTTAGCCCTGCAGTGTAGCTGATGACACGACACAAGGCTGTAATGTATGTCATACGAATGTCTTTGCACTAACTTGGTGGTATTTTGAACACAAACAGGTTTCAGGTTGAGGGATATGCAAAGCAGGTATCTTTATCAGTCTGAAGTGCCGTGTCTGAATGTGTGTGTGAACACGTTTGATGCTCAAGATAACACCATCCATGTGTACCCACAGTTCTCAGTACTCTGACTCATATGGGTTATGGGTTAGAAGAAGTGCTAATGTGCATGATAAGGATGTTGTGTTTGTCAGGTTACTGATGATGATTCACAACTTAAACCCCAGGAGGAAATGTGGTAAATCACTTCCATCCCATTCTGTGCACTGAGAAACGGTCTCTGAAATATACAAGGTATAGCAGGGAAATCTCTACTCTAATTTCATTATTTTAAAATTGAGAAAAATCTTTGCATGCTGCAAGGCTTAGCTATCAATATGTAAGCCAGCTGTGAATTAAAGAAAATAACTCTTTGGAGGTGTTACCTGGTATAACACATTTAGAATGCAGTGCTAGATTGCAGTGTTATTACTGAGGCGTAATAACTTCCTCGGCCCGGCGCCATCTACCTTAAGCAATCTGAGAGATCAGTTGCAGCTTTAGTGGGTGGAAGTGGATGAGATTAAGATATCAAAAACAGACAAATGACTGTTGAGATACACATGACAAAAACCGAAAGTGAGTAATACACTTGGTGTTAAGCTCCAACCCACTGCTGAGTGAAACTAATCTTAGTGTTAAGTCGCTGATGTGATCCTCCTAAAGATATTCCCTCACTCTCAGGCCAAATAATTGATTACTACAGTAAGCTGTATGCAGCCCCTAATCTGCATGTTGAACCTTGGATCCACATTGTCTCCCTTTCAAATCTTTTAATCCATGGTCATTTTAGGATCCCTTGTATCCTAAAGCACCTATAGTATATACTGCTTTTTATGGTTGTGTGTCCCAGTACATGATTTTTGAACTAAAAAAAACCAAGCAGCCAAGTTAATATTGTGGTCTAGTCCCTATGCACTGTCACTCATTCACAGCAAAGAAAGATTGTCAAAACAAAGCCTTGTCTTTACCTTGTATCCAGGAAACTTAGAGTGTTGTGCATACACCAATGAGCAGTCATCGAATGGCAAATGGACTGAGCCATCTGCCCGTGAGGATTTTTTCATGTACAAATACAGGCGAACAAGGTGTCTAAGACGGTATTCACACGTGATCTGTTTGCAGTTAACATAGACCACGGTGCATTTGCTCGTTTAGTTCAGTTCATGTTGGCTGGTGACAGCTGAGAAAATCAATCGCACAAACCAGAGGATTTTGTGAAATGGATATGTGGCACATTTTAATTCAGCCATCTGTGAAACAGTGGAAGGATGTGTACAGGACTTGACACTGCTGCTGCTTTTCTGCTATGGTTAACATTGGCAACATAGAAATGGCATCTTGAAAGGAATATTTGATGTCTATTTGGAATGGTTCAGCATCTTTCTGCTCCCAAGTAGTATGCCTGTTAAACTACAAACAGTTGTAGTATCTACATTTGTACTGTCCAATCCAAAACTTGGATAATCCTGGCAACATTCGATTTCACCAAACGCCTCCAGAGCCATAGGAGATGTTACACAAGGGTTTTTAAAGGCTAAGTAGGGCTCTTCATGGCTAATAAATTTATCATGATTGAAATTGACAAAATACATCCAAATTTGCTTTGTGTTTTCTGCAATTGCTGCACAAAACACCTGCCAGGTGACCCTTACACATTTTAGAGCACAAAGTGCACTCTGAAGAAATACAAATACACCTCCCCCACTAAAGAGCATGTTTGGTGGTTAATGAGTTTTCACAAATGTGAATAATTTCTTAGTCCCAAATGCAGCAGCAAACACAGTTTGTGTGTGTGGTACAGGTTGTGTATTTGTAGTTCATCTATCCTTAGCTCAGCATACTCATTAATGTGTTACCATGAATGAAGTACTATCTTTGCATATCACACACAGACACACTCTACCTGCAGACCAGTTTTGTTGTGACTGTGTGGTGCACCTTTTGATTGTGCTGTTTGAAAGGACTGTTGTAGGGACAGATGTCAGGTCAATAACTGTCCCTTTTGATTATGCATGCATGACAGACAGCATTTCAGTTGAACGTGGTTTGTTTGCACACGTTCAGTCGCTGTTACCTTGGCTGTATCTGGAGTGTTTACTCTGTGGGGAACAGAAAATGTGCCAAAAGGAGAAAATATGACAGCAGGGAGGAGGTGCAGACTGAATCCTGAGATTTCAAATGCTGATGTGGCCATTGTGCAGTGCAGCTACAGTTTCACTGAGCTAAATCAAAGGCATTAAATCTGTGTATGGTAAATACAGTTTTAAAGGGTTTTTCCTGGAAATGTTCTTTAGTATTAAAGACTGCAATGAATGACATTATTGCTTCTTGGTGGTGTAAGACACAGAGTTACTGCCAGGTGTGTGCAGACAGGGATTTTGATTTTCCTGGCTTTATACGTTGGCCGTCCTGGTGACACGCACTAGTGCAACATGAGGTCATTCGTTAAGGTGCACTGTTTTCCACAAAGCTGCAGCTTTTCTAGACCTGCTGCTTTTCATTGTTGCTGGATTTGTAAAATTCTGTTATAAGGGTGTAAAACTTCAACTTGTCTTGAAAACCTAAATTTGATATATTTTGTACTGAGCTGGGTTTGCTCCACTGCGGACTATGCTGCTATGTCATGACCAGCGTGTGAACAGGCCGTGGTGTTGGCTTTATTAATCCAAGCGCCACAGAGAGCCGGGCAGGACTAAAGACAAGGGAATTTCTGGAATTTAGACCAAGTCTAACACTGCTTCAGACAGTGCCACCAAACCTGTACGTGAGTTGACACGTCCTAGGCGGGCAATGTTTTCAGTCACAAAGGTTTTAGCGATACTGTACTAGTAACCAGTCACCAGACTGTGTAAAGTCATTGTGGTATATGGCCAACTATTGTCTCCCCTGAAAGCAAAGGTCAAAGTTAATTGATGTCGTTTACGATATTTGTGTCCTTTTAGTTTGGCGTTCTGGTTGCAAAAGCTGTTGGAACTGCTTAAGACTGTTTTAATTCATGCATTGTGTAACTTTATCACAGTGAAAGATATAAATTAGGTTCATACTTTCGATTTGCTCTAATTAATATTACATAACTTACATCAGTATCATGACTTATCTACTTTTACTTTGGCTCGTACTTTTTTGTCACACCAGACATGGCAGCAAAAGACACAGGAGTTCATAATGTTACAAATGACTACATTCCATTGAAGTGAGCTAGTTCCATTGTGCCGTCCTGGTCACTGTCATAGGACACCTATTGGAATATAGCTATTGTTAACAAATTTTGCCTCAGCTAAGGCAAGTCAAAATACCTGCTGTGAAAAAAATCAGCTCTAACTTCATGATCGGTTGATCCCAGGATGGTACTCATCATGTAGCACTGTCACAGGAGACATTAAGTAATATTGCTCTTTATCCATACTGAGTCTTCGATCACTTCATAATACAAACACACACACACACACACACACCTCTGTTGCTAATGCTAATGCTTACACTTGGATTATTTTTGTATGCAACACTGAAATCCATTACTAATGTGATAAGTCCATAACAGCTACAGATAAGCTTTGTGTTTACACTGACATGACAGGTGGGGATAGGTTTTATTGTGGCACGTGCTAAAGGGCAATCATGCTGCATATCAACTGGCTGTTGGACTGTAGGTACTCTACATGACAGCGTTTATTCTATCCTGCCATTTCTCACATTGCAGAAAATTTAAACAGTGGTTACTTCTTTACGCACTCTTACATTACTAAAAGTTATACATATGTCCCTCTACCACTTTGTAATCTAGGAGAAGAAATGCAGGAATTCTTCCCAGTTTGGAGGATTTGCTCTTCTACACAGTCGCAGAAGGTCAAGAGACGATGCCTGCTCACAAATTCCTCACAGTAAGTCCTTTAAATTCAGTTCAGCTTGGTGGTTTGTGGAAGTACTAACACCTGTCTTAGTGGTCACATACACCTGAGCATGGTGGCAACCACACGAGCATTGCACCAAGTTGTGTCTGAACTTTTGGTTGTTGCTCATACATGGTTTCAATTCATGAGGTTTTCATAAATATTTCTTTAACGCATTTGTCATAACATCCAGTTATATTTTTTGTTGCTTCCATTCTGTTATTTCAGGCACTTAAAGCCACTGGGCTTCGCACTGGAGATCCCCGACTGAAGGAGTGCATGGAAACCCTCAAAGAAACTCTAAAGAACACTTCAGATGGCGTTACACTGGACAGGCACCTGTTCAAAAAGTAGGGCTAATCGTGTCTTGTTTGCATGTTTCATCTCCACCGACATTAGTGACAATTTCTAATCATGTTTTTCAAGGACCTGCACTCACTTCGGTCTCATTTTGATAAACCTATGTTTTTTACTAAACAGATTTATACTGTCATGTTTAAATTTGCAAAATACAAAAATATATCCATCAAACAGCATTTCAGGATCCATCAGATCCCACTATTCCTTAATGGAGGAAGAATCAAACCAGTAACTGTAATGTATAGTTATGCAGTATTTTACTGAGGTTCTCTGTATTTATTGTGGCATCCAAATTAGTAGAATCTTGATGAAATACATATGACACTGATATTTCTGTGTGTCAGACACCAGATTTTTTAACACTGCAATGGCTTGTTCTCTTCTAGTAGCTACTGGATACATTTTGATAGAACACACTGGATTGTACTCAGGAAAACCACAATTTCCTTCCTTCCTTTCTTCAAAAACCTAGATCGGGGAGTTGATCTACAACAATTTAGTTTCACTTTTTCTACTGTGTGTTTTGTGTCAATCTTAAAAACAAAACAGTAGTTTGTGGGATTTTGGGGTTTGTTTGTGTGGTTCACACTGGTGTCTGAGGCAGTCAGAATCTGTCATGGTGGTTAACACTCATTTGTCTGTAGAAGCTACCTCTACTTGGTCCAATTTTTTGGTTGGTTGGGTTTTTTTGGCTCTAGTGACCAAAAATATGAGCATCAGCATCTGTGATACCCTGGATAATGATGTTCAAGGTTTTCTACAGTCAGTGAAAACTACCATTCATCACTAAATGGATTCATGTTGGATCCAGCCACATGGATAAAATAAGAAGCGGATCAAAATGTGATGATGAAGCTTCTTTATCAAACACTTCTGTTAACATTCACAGAAGTTTGTCAGACTTCAGGGTTGCAAACTTGGTTGACAAACTTTACCTTCAGTTGCATGCAGTCACAGTGTTTTAGCATGCTATTTGTGGTTTATTCATCAGGTGTGTCCAGAGCAACATTGTCCTGCTCACTCAGGCCTTCCGCAAGAAGTTCGTCATCCCAGACTTCCAGTCCTTCACCTCCCATATTGATGAGCTGTATGAGAGTGCCAAAAAACTCTCTGGAGGACAGGTGTGTCCTTAGATCCATGATTGTTTTTCCTCCCAGTGCATCCTAAATATTATTTGTTGCATACAGATTCATTGCCATCAGTGTGTTTGGACAGTCTGGTTTCAGTCTGCATTCAGATGGTATCAAAGGTGTAGATCAGTCTTTGATTACATATCCGGAATGGAAGCCGGCGCCACACTGATCTGATCACTGCATCAACAAACCGTCATCTTGCTCATGAAGGAAAAAAATCCACCCTTAAACATGTTAAAAGTATCATTGTGGTGTTCTTGGCAACAGTCAGCGAGCTGCTGCTTTCACACGTGAGTGTAGGATTCTCTTTGACTGCACCTTTCTGTTTGTTGAGTCATCTCTTTGGTGCTCGCTGCAAAAAATGTTCAGACGTTTAAAAGGAGTGCTGCAAAATCATAAATATAATTGAATAAATGGCAGTGATTCAGAGATTATGTAACTCTGTCACAGTGAAACTCCTGCTTTCAACAGAAACGCATGCGGTGAATCAGTGTGTAGTGGAGGTAGTGCACACGGTAGTTTACACCTTCATAAGACCAAGTGAAGGGGTTGCAGTCACAAAATGGATGAACCCATCTCATTTCAAACATTTGAATTGTGAATTTAGAAAAAGCACTAGTGGAATTAGGAACATCATTGAAGCTATATCACAGACACCTCTTGTGTCATGCTGCTTTGCTTTTATTTATTTCAACAGCATTAAATTCTGATTTGATCATGAGTCATGCAATCGTGCTTAGAAATACTACCTGTTAAGCAGGCAAACAGTAATTCAATTACATTTCTGCACTATGATGTGGATAGTATTATTTTCCAGAACTCTCTTTTCCACTTATGCACTACAAAAATATTTTTTACAAAAATCTATTTCCAGATGTTAAAAGCAACTACTTAACAAAGTAAAAATGGAGAGAAAAATCTGTTTTCAAGTACAGTCATCATTAGCCTGAAAGAAAAAAAGAATTACTTTAACTGAAATAGTGTTAGTCAACATAGATAAACAAAAAAAACATGCTCTCCTAGTTTACCTCGTTTTCATATGCGTGTCTGAGGGTGGATTAGTCCTTTCTTGTCTGCAGATGAGGATTTGACCTCGGTCGGTGTTGTTATTGTGCTTTGTCAGTGGTGTATGGCTTTCCATTGAAGCCTGAGCCTCAGCAGACGTCAGTGGTGTAAGGTGACCTGCTGTGGTGCTGACAGTCCTTTAACTGCCTTATCTCTCTTTCAGGTTGCAGACTACATTCCTCAACTTGCCAAATTCAGCCCTGACCTGTGGGCAGTCTCTCTGTGCACAGTTGATGGACAGAGGTGAGACAAAGTCAAAGGCAGGACATATAAATAAAGGGATTAAAAGTATATTTTTGATTTGTAGCGCATTATTGTTTTATTATTTGCTTGATGTTTCTCAGTAAGCATTATAACAACAGCTTTTTTCTGCTGTGAGCATTCCTGTGTGAAATCCTGCTTCATGCTGGTTAAAAATTTACCCAATGGTATCCAGTGATTTCAGTAAGGACTGCTAACAGGCCTTTTGTATTTTAAGTGGAACAACCGAAGACATTGTTTAGGAGTTTTATTTATTCATTTGAGCAAATCATTACATTTCAAAAGTTCATTTTATCAGTGTTTAGATGGTAAAATGTGACTATTGTGATTAATGATCTACACATGCAGGGGTAAGCTTAACTCCATGTCCTGAGATTGGACAGAATAAAGTGAACAACTACAATGAAATGAACTTGGTCTACTTTGAAACTTGCAGTGTTCAAAGTATGTTTTAGAGAATACTATTGATTTAACTTCGCATTTTTATTTATTGTAGGTCAATACAGTATCATCTACAGGTGGTGGGTTTTATGTATAAAGCCACTTGTGTTTTCTGGAAAGCACAGAACTAGTACAAAGGGACAGTCACCCAAAGTGTTGTTGGATGATGTCAGCAGGTGTTTTGAGCAGCCTGTTCTCTGATAGGCAGCTGTAACTTTCCATATCAGTGTATTTGTTATGTTTGTAGAACAGCGGAAGTCGTAAAGATAAGAGAGTTATGTTATTGTGCTGCAACACTGGTGTAACTTGAGTTTATGGTTTCCTGGAATACTGACACATTATTCCATGAATTAGCAGTGATGTTCTTATTAATTGTTATGAATTAATAATAATTACCTCGTTTGTTTCCGTTCTGAATTAATTTTTTAAATAATTAAAATATATCAATAATGTGATCTTTTTGCTTTTGCAGACACACTGTTGGAGACACCAAGGTTCCCTTCTGTCTGCAGTCTTGTGTCAAGCCTCTGAAGTATGCCATTGCTGTTCATGACCATGGCACCGAGTATGTCCACAGTTTCATTGGGAAGGAGCCAAGTGGCCTCCGCTTTAATAAGCTCTTCCTGAATGACGAGGGTGAGATTTCAGTTTTCTTTTTTTTTCCTCTTCCTTTACATTTATGAAGTCTGCTTTTGTGAGTGTCTAAGGAGCTCAACAGCCCATCAATCCATTATCTATACACCACTTAACCCTCTGTAGGGTCGCAGGGGGCTGAACTCTATCCCACCTGACTTAAGGTGAAGGCAGGGTTCACCCTGGACAGGTCACCAGTTTATCACAGTGTTATACAGAGACAGACGACCAAGCACACTCACATTCACACCTACAGACAATTTAGAATCACCAATTAATCTCAGCATGCTTTTGGACTGTGTGGGAGGAAGCCGGAGAACCCGGAGAGAACCCACGCAGGCACAAGGAGAACATGCAAACGCTGTGCCTCCCAGCTCAAAAACCTATACGCACAATTTTCCCTCCTCAAAATAATGCAGTGGAGACCTGATGTAGGGTTGATAATATGTTGTGACAGCAGAGGCCCTGTGGGATTGAACTTCATACCGTAATTGCATCCTTCTGTGCAAACTGCTAATAACACTAACGGCAACAGTTTTAATACTTATTTGTTGGTATGTGTTCTATAAACAAGGGCCTGAGCTTATTAAATGCAATTCATGGAACGTTTATTAAAGAGGCATGCTTTTCATGCTTTTCTCCCACTGCATTTTTTGCATTTTTCCCCAGAGTGCTATTGCTACATTTCCCCATGACCCCAGTGATTCTTGGTGAGGCAGTCTGTCACTACGTACCGAGAGAGTTACTCATCAGTGCTGATCGACTGTCTAGCTCTAGCATCAGGGAGAGAAAGAATGGGAGCTGTGACTAAGCTGCCAAGTGAATGAGTCAGATGCTGGCATTAGAACTACTTGTGCACACTTTTGTTGTTTTTCTTGCTTTAGCAGGAATGTGAAAATGCACATTGTTGGGTTAAACTGATGGGAGTGGCTACCTACTACATGTAGGAAGATGAACAGTCATCAGAGTAGTGGCTGTGCTGTGAGAGGAAATGCCACAACCCCGTGGCTGCAGCTTAACTTGCTGACCTCTTATCGTCACATCCTGCGTGGGAATTTTGCCCATCTTCTACCAGGGTAGCCTTGTGGTTGTACTGTTGTGTAAGAGGATCACACACCAGCAGGGAAATGTAGGTGATGTAAGTGTGAACTCCTTTTAGAGATCACAGGGAGGAGAACTTCCTCAGTTGTCATGGATATTGCACGGCATTGCTGCAACTAAAGGGAGCATCAAGTAAACTTCAGGGGAGAATGGCAGCGACGATCTCCTCTGTCAACTCTCTTGTTGGGGTCAGGAGTCTTACAATGTCTCCAGCTTGCAAATGATTTTAAAGAATACATGACTTTATTATAATACGTGTGTTTTTTCTATAGCTAAAAATAAGTGTATTTGGTACGCCAGCTCTGGATTATTTTTGACTCTATGCCACTTGGTGAACACAGATAACCATCCTCCCCCACATCTCCACACATTGGAAGCATGATACTCCTGCCTGGCCAGAGAGGGACTGTAATAGTTTCTTTAATGTGTACATACACGTTTTTCTAACGAGGATTTGTTATGTAGCATGTGTTGTAAGAGTCAGTTTTGGTGCAGGCGCAAAGCTCAGTTTAGACATACACATACCAGAGATACAGGAACAAGTTGGCACACAAACTGTCAGCTTGCAGCCCAAGCATGTTCCAGAGTTGACAGACATATGAACATAAATATTTGGTCACTTTCCATCCAGCTTTCCAATGCAAAAAATATCCTGCAGTTTTGTTTACGCTCCAATTAAGGCAGCACTTGTTGTCTGTAATATCTTGAGTCAATGTGTGCTACTTGATTCTCAGTGTTTGATGTGTCTATATACAGAGCTCTCACAACGAACGTTTGCACTTTGATCCTCTATAGCATGCTAACTGAGCTCTTGTTGTCTTACAGATAAGCCCCATAACCCCATGGTGAATGCTGGCGCTATTGTTTGTACTTCACTGATAAAGGTAAAAGCAGTCACACTTTTTTTTCCCTCTCCTTCATGTGTTTTTAGTCTGTGTGTCATTTCCTCTGAAACCTTAGACGAGAAAATTCCTTGTATGGTTGGTATCACTGAACCACTTTATCAGGTAGATAAAATGAAGGTTAAGGTAAATATTGGTCGCAGATAAGACTTGACTGTTAGCAGTGGCCTAATCAACCCTTTCTGTTTGTTTGAACACATCAAAACCCGCTGAAGAAGACTCACAAAAAATAACAATATAATAACAATGATTTAACACCCTCTCCTCACTTGTTAAACCATTTTTTGACACTCTTTATGATTTTGCTGTATCGATTCAGTAGACTATAGAGTTTGCTTTGTGTTGAGATATTTATGACGCTTGACTCAAAGTATTTCTAGGTCACTACCTCAGTCCCCTGCCATGTGTCTTGTTGTGGTGATTAAGACTTGTGCTAATCCTTCCTGAAGGGCACTTAGTTGGCCCAGCACACATGCTGTTACTGTCCCTAGCTGAAAATAACCTGTACAGTGCACCAGTCAAATGCAGGTGCGCACACACCAGCAACAGTCTGTTAAAGCCAGATCATAAAAGACAACACAGTTTGGTGTTTTAACTTCTCCTAGGTGTAACCGGTGGTGAGGACAGACTGACAGTATGTAGGCTTTTCTAGTGAGAGAAATGAATCACCCGTCATTCGGCAGCAGCTCACAGTTTTGCCCATAACAGCTTTATGGCTGTTGTTGATCACTCTAAAGTTAATTTTAATTCTTTAACCCTACCAATCTCTTTGCTGAGTTAGTGCTTTCAGTAAATTATTAGCATACACGTGTACTCACATAAGCTGCAACACAGCGTTGGAGTTAGTTTAATTTTCATACATTTTAATAAGCTTCTTTTCACCTCAATGAATTG
This sequence comes from Stegastes partitus, assembly GCF_000690725.1. NCBI lineage: Eukaryota > Metazoa > Chordata > Actinopteri > Pomacentridae > Stegastes > Stegastes partitus. The sequence goes on from NW_007578749.1 coordinate 73,253, forward strand.
TGGATTATTTTGTTTATTGCTACATAATTATCAATTCTAAGGATTGGTATTTGCAGCTTTTTCTGGAGGCGACCTCTGTTATACTCAGTTTTTCAACTGTATGACTAATGAAGTGCTTCATCCTTGCTACATTAACATTGTTATTGCAAGAAACAATTCACTACCAAAGCTTTTAGGTGTGATTAGTAGCTTCTACATGACTTGAGGGTAAGCAAGCTACAGAGGAAGATCTTCATAGAGTAATTTAACTTTTGATGGTGCCAAAATCATCTATCCTTTATGTATGTAGAGGCATGCTGACGCATGTAGTCTGTTTGATCGTGATTTGATTTTGGATCACTTAAAAACAATAAGCAACAGAGTAGCTCAGGTCTCTGTGTTTTCAGTGTCCACATGTTGTTAAAATTCCATTCCTTTTTTTTAAAAGTTCTTTTTTTCACCTGTGCCTCTTGTTCATTGTCACCTCTCATATTTAAGCCTATTTGAAATAAGTATAATTTCCTTATATTCTGGATGAGAAGGTTTCAGTGGACAGGGACATCATTCAGGTGCATTGGCATTTACCTGAAAAACATTTCCCCTTTGGATTTTAGGTTGTGCTTTTGTGTCCTGACAGCTTGTCCTACATGCAGTCACGTGAACTGGAATCTACAGTCTTTGTACTGCAAAACTTTGGCAATGTTTGTCAATTTACAGAATACCACCACTTACTGCATCTATTTAAACCGCACAAGAGCCCAAATTGGGCCCAAATGATTTGGGGAAAATATCTAATTGTGTATTTTCTGACAGATATTGCAATTTGATTTGTAGTAGATATTTTTTAAGTATTCCAGCCCAAGTTCAATATTCAGTGTGTTAAAAAGAGAAAGGAGAAAAAAAGAAACAACTGATGCCATCAAAAGCGTTTGACAGACAGAACTGTCTGAAGTTCATAATTCACATTTGGTAGTAGCAGGAGAAGGATTTAGAGCAAATGGTGTCCTACTAAAATAAAAGTTAGTCATCAGAAACAGTTGGCTTTTTTTAAAAGAATAGTTCAACATTTTTGCTTTCTCTACAAAAGAATGAGGAGAACATTTCTAGAAATTTCATGCCAGTGCATTGAAGCTGCCTAATCACAATTAAAACAATGCATTTTTTTATATCTGCAAATGAATTATCCACTGTGTATGATAGAAGTGTCACACCATAGTGACAAGCCTACACAAAAGAATAGACATTAAATACCCCATTGTGCAGCTTCCTTCAGACATATTCATATGTTGTAATCAGTTGATGTTGCTTAATACTCAGCAGGATTCTAGACATTTGGCTGTGTTAACCAAACAACTGGAGGCAGGGGGAAACATTCATCTTATGATGTCAGTTTTAGCACAAGTTGGACAATGTAGTAGTTGAGCAGAGCTAAGGATTTTGATTTGATGATGCTAGAACAGGCAGCCGTCCTGTTACAGCAGGACTCTGGTCACTCCACGATATTGTTGTTTGGCAAGAAATGGCTCCAACAAGTAACTCCCTTGAACACCACTAATATTTTAACCAATGTTTCTGTTTACATACAGATTTATTGTGATCCAATATGCTAAATAGTGAGCCTTCATGTTAATATGTGTGTTTTTTTTAAACTTAGGACAGAGCCACAAAAGCTAGTTTCCCCCTGCTTGCCATACAAATGAATATTACCATTAATCTCTCAGAATGTAGGCATATTTCCTAAATCTTGAGCTATTGCTTAAACACTGATTGGGGTTAGTATGAGGAGAACTATACTGCAATAAGATGAACCAGAAGAACACGTACTCTATTTTTAAGTTATTTGTACATATCTACTTTTTCTGTTCTCTTAGGGTGTCCCCTGCCTACTCCAGAACTTTATAATAGCTGTACTCCTGTGCAGAAGTCCAGTCAGGCAGGTTGCTCAACAGTTTTCTTATTGATTTAGGTTGCCGACCAAGATAGCTATTTTTGCAGGGCGCTCTTCCATCACTCTGAAAACCTGTTAGACTGCCTTCCAAGCTGCAGAGAACAAACCCAGAAATGGTTCAATGACATCCCCTCTCATTTGTTAAGAAGATAATGTGTGTCTGTGTCCATATCAGCTCACCATTGTCATCAGTGTCCTAAATGTGTTGCCTTTTTTTATTATTCTTATTTTTTTAATGAAATTGAAGCACAAATGTCAAGCCGTTGGTCAGGTTACTGAGTAAGCTTTTAACCTCGGTGGGAAATGAGATGGCTGCCCCGGCAGTATGCCCCAAACTGTTATTACATGGTGCTTGAAGGCTACATGTTGTTGCTGTTTTTGTATGTTGCATATTTTCCAGACTTAGGAACTGTGGGAAATAATGACTGCTGCTGCAGGTCAAATGACGTTGGTAATTTTTTCTTCCTTTTCCATATCTATCTCCTCACTCTCTCCCAATCCCCCGATCTCCCCCGTCTTTTCTCTCTTTCTCCTCCAATCAACTCTGTAGAAACCCATTTAGTGACTCTTTAACACCTCCATCAGTGTCACTTATTTTTTTCGTCTGCAGAGTTTACGGTACAACTTAAAATGTACCCTTCAGTCACACATGACTCAATATTTGTAAGGTTAAAAACTCATCCAAATCATAAATACTTCAGTATTTTAAACGTATAAAAAAAAATACGATAGCACTTAAATGTGCATGTGTCCATTTTTCTTTTGCTGTGTTTCTTTCTGGGACTAGGCAGCGACAATGATTTTGTGATTTGATAAATGTACACTGAACTACAAGCTGTGAACTTTATTCTCAGGAAAGCCATTCCTCCCTTTTCCCCTCCTTCTTTTCCCTCTGTTTTTGCTGACAGCCTTTTTGCACAAATGACACCTTTTGACCTACAGTAGATGCACATCTTCAAACACATACATACCCACACCTGCATACACCCATATCTCTGTGCATGTTGTACTTTAAGTAAAAACCTACAGTCCTACAGTCAGGACTGTTAGATATTTCTTTTAATAAATGTTTGTTTCGTTTTGCTATTAGGCTTGACATAATACTGATTACCAATTTGCAAACAATGAGATGCCATAGTGAGATGTAATGATGAAACATAAGCTCTGGCAATGCTCTTGTCTACTAAATCTCCCTTTAACTCCAATAAGACTTCCCACTTTGTAACCCATTCGCAAGCCAATCGCATTAATATTTTTGTATCTCCTGTACTTGTATAACTCCTGGAAAATCTCACTTATGTGATTTTTACATTTTACTTGTAATAAAAAACGATTCATACTTGTTAATTCTGCAGTTTTAATTTGTCAGCAGTATCATTTATCATTTTAGTCTTACAGTTAATGATGCTATGCTTGTCCTCTGCCGTGTCTCTTGGTGAATGAACAGTATTAACTGCTTATTCTTTTTTTCTCTCCACAGCAAGGTGCAGGCAATGCAGAAAAATTTGACTATGTAAGTATTAGTCAGAGCTTCGTGATAATAATTATGAACTAATTTTTTAGGAACTAGCTATGGAGATTCATAGCTAGCTAACCTTAGTGTGGTTAGACTAGAAAAGTGACACCAAGTACAAAAACCTTGATGTTTGACTATGCTGTTGATGTACATTGTTGTCCCGAGGAAAATTAGGGAGCTGCTCACGAAGGCTGTAGTTGGAAAGATCCTTGAAAATAAGGACGTCTTAAACCTTGGAACATTTAGTTTTTTCTTCAAGATTACATTTTAGCTCTTTAATGTTCATCGGTGCATAATTTTCTAATACTATAAAATATAAATGCATTCATTTTGTAAAAACAAACTCTTCTTTCAGCAGCTTCTTTGTCAACGTATGGAATGTAGATTTAGAGTTTCTGTCATGGTCAACAGACTTCCATTTTTTAAACGTATTGACAAACTTGTTGAACTACTCCAAACAAGCAAATAAGAAAATAGCTTTTTGTTCACGGTCTGTCACTTCTGTTACCACTCCAGTGCTATTCTTCAAAAAAGAGATGCTGGACCTATTGTCCTAGTGCAGTAGATTTAAATTTACCAACGGCCAGCAAAGTGCTTCTTGTGTGTGTTTTTTTTTTAGGGTCATAAGAGTACACAGATTGCTAAATCAGTATAGTTTGACACTTATGTGTAATACATACCATTACAGTTTGGAATTGGCACACAACTCCTGCAAATGTGAAAAGAAACACCAGGCAGGCCACAGAGCGTTCAAAGAATTTAACCTCTCGCCATGAGCTACTGTTGATCATTGTGTCACTCCTAAATCTTCTGCTGTGTTCCCTCCAGGTCATGAACTTTCTGAAAAAGATGGCGGGAAATGAGTATGTGGGTTTCAGCAACGCCACGTAAGTCCCCCTCTGAATCACTTGTTCTGTTTTCAGAGTTTCTAGGTCACCTCTTAAATTTACCAGAGGGAAATATGTATCGACAAACTGGCTCAGAGGTAGTTCAAGAAGTTTTCTAAACCTGTTTGAGGCTGGTACAAGTGAAAAAAAAACACAAAAAGGTAGCAATAAACAACTGGTAAACATTTCTCTTACATTAGTTGCCAAGGTTGAATCCAGCCCAAAGTTATATGTTGACTGCCAGGACTTGTAAGCTTTCCAATGAAACTGAAGTAGAATTAAACGGCATACACATCCAGTTGTGGGAATTAAGTGACATCACTAACCTCATGTAACAGTTAGAATATAATTATAGGTGTTCGATGTCACTCTCAGTTTTAGCAAATTGGTCAAAAGTACATGTTGGACCCTATACCCACATTTGATTTGTAATGACCTTTTTTAAGGATAAGGACCAGAGTTGGCATCTGTGTTTTAAAGTTCACTTGCATGATATATGACAGCATTACATGCTAGCAGGAAAAGATCAGGAGCTCATGTTGCAGTATCATCACATGATCGCACGAGAGCTCTGGTTGTACTGTACACACGATGGGTGGGGTCATGGAATTCCAACACAGAAATACAAGCACACACACACACACACACACACACACACACACGCCATATTTCCTTCCACTTTGTAATGGGAGTGCTCTGCTCTTTGTGTGACAGATTCCAGTCGGAGCGTGAGTCAGGGGATAGGAACTTTGCCATCGGCTACTACCTGAAAGAAAAAAAGGTTTGACCTTGGATGTGTCATACGTTGTATTGCTGACTTTGTTTTCCGTTGGTGTTTTACTATCCTGAGAACCTGGAGAGCCAAACAAAAAAAATAAACACAAAATTGACTTCCTTGTACATTTTCATACATCTTTTCGGAGGGTGTGCAGATTAAACTTTTTTTTTTTTTTTTTTAAATGAAACATTAATGTCCATCCTCGTGTGTCTGCTTGTCTAAAAGTTTGTCTGAGTAGTTTATTGCCAGAAGGCCAATGAGTAATATTCTTCACCATCTAAATTAGACATTTTCACATATATATAATTGAGAATGTTGAATTTTTAAAGAAATAGCATTGTTTGCTTCAACTGACTGTAATTGTCAAGTGTACATTTGCCTTTTACTGGAATAAGCTGGACTCAAATGAACTTTAATTAGAACAATTTGTTTTTCACCAAAGGCAGAGGTTCTTTAACCGTAGGAAAACTAGGTGATGTCTTCCTTACCTAGAAATGCAGGAATCTTGTTTTCGCCAGGTCTTACCACAATAACAGGTGCAGATTCAGTAACCGATTACGTCGTCTTCACCCTGCTTCACTGACCTCTTAAAAGCGTTTGACCCTTTGCTGAACGCCGACCTTATAAGCAGAACTGAGACTGTTGGACTCATGTTGTTGACGCTCAGTCAAGCAACAGGTGCAGGGCTTTATTCTTGCTCTATTACTGTTTGCAATATGCATAAATAACATCTTACTTTTTCCTACTCTGTGCTTGAGTGTCCTTTTTTCCAACTAATTTAATTTTCCTGGTACATACATCATTGTCAATCAACAGTGAATTAATTTATAGCACATATAAGCACATTGCATGCAGATCCTACACTGATATTGCTGTTACAGGCCACTGTTTCCCCACTGGGATACAGGAATGCTGTTCTAGGTCTTTGAAGCTTGACTTATGTGTGCTGGCCAGAGGTCATTAAGCATCACAGAAGATTTTGCCATGGTGCCACTTTAGAAGCTAAACCCCCACAATGCTTTTTGCTTTGTGGACAAAAATGACAAAACAGCTTGATAATACATAATCTGAGCATGCACAACACTGCCCACGTGGCGTCGTGGTGAACCCTCTAGCAGACCCTAGTGTACTCGCTGATACTGAATGTATAACATTGGCTCTACAGGAAGAAAAGAAATATCCATCTCACAGTAGTCGACTGTTACTACTACTGCGAGGCAGCTTTTGAAATGCCTTGCAGTTGTGTTCATATTTGATTTATTACCTACAGTACACAATCCAGTATCTGCCCAACCTTAGATACCCTTGTGTCCTCCCTAACCTTGGAAGAACTGATCTCAGGTGCTCTGAGTTTTGACATGAAATGAACTGCAGACTGTCTTCCAGTTGGATTCTTCTAGAGAAAACTTTAAAGCTTTCTTATCTGAGTTTTTTATGACTTGTCATAAAAACAAAACCAAAAACCTGTTTTGTTTTACCCTGATTAAAATGGTGCGTGTTCTCACGTCTGTCTTTAACAATGAGATCTCAACTGCCTGCTGCTTGTTTTGAACGCCTGTTGTTTCTCTGCAGTGTTTCCCCGAAGGGACAGACATGACATCTGTACTGGACTTCTACTTTCAAGTGAGTGTCATTTTTGTCTGTTTATAAATTTTAATGACAGAAAGTGTTGTTCTGCTTCGTGTTAGCTCTGACTTTGTTATTGATTGTGTCCTTGAATGTCAGACCCTGACTAGATCCAGTCTCTTCTTCCAGTTTCAGCCACATATTAGTTTCTTTCTGTCAAACCTGTCCTTCTTCCATGATGATTCCCCTCTATAGCTTCGTCATCGTATACAGATGTTACTCACAGCCTGAACAACTGTAGTCATGGAAATATCATGCAATTGAGATACTTTTTTTATTTATTTTTTTAATGTAGCCTAGTTTAGGCTAAATACTTCCAAAAAGTATTCTTTGATATGTTGCCTTACAGTCTCTAATACTGTAGGTGTTTCTACGTAGTGACTGTGGAGGAATATGATTCACATCATTTTCATCAAGCCAACTCAACTTTCATATTCCTGCTCCCACATCTCCATTACTCGCTTTGTGTTACAGAGGCATGCTGTGCTGAAAATTGTTATAGAACAATAATGCAAATTGTCCTTGATGTGCTCCTTCAGCTGTGCTCCATTGAGGTGACCTGCGAGAGCGCCAGCGTCATGGCAGCCACCCTGGCCAATGGCGGTAACTGCCCAATCACGGGCGAGCGTGTGCTGAGCCCCGAGGCGGTGAGGAACACGCTGAGTCTGATGCACTCCTGCGGCATGTACGACTTCTCAGGACAGTTTGCTTTCCATGTAAGTAGTTTTACAAGAATGCAAGTATGAACCTGTCTTATTACTGAAGGGAATGACTCAAAGGTACACTCACAAGACTGGACACTGATAACCCTGCAGTGTCCTAATCATGAATTCATCTTTCAGTGTTTTTAAAAATTAAAAATTATACAATATTCTCATGCATGCTAGAGTCAAAACATGCACAATAGCTGTGCTTACGTGGTGGTAGGATAATATCCAACCATAAAATAACACAGGCAATTGATTATAATTGCAGAACACCAAGAACTTCTTTGTTGTCCTCTTTAGGTGAAGCTTCTTAATGCCAGGTGGTATGAAGCAACCACAGTAGTTTCCATGATTACATTGTTTATGGCTTTTTCATGCCAGGTGGTATGAAGCAACTGCAGTGACTTCCATGATTGCATTGTTTGTTGCTTTAAGATTTGTTTTTGCCAGAAATGTTGCCTAATAAAGCATTTAGCTGCACATTAAACCAAAGACAAACATGTTTCCTATATTTAAATAGTACAATGTGATTTATTAAACAAGAAATTTCAAAGGAACTTGTGCAGTAGTGGTACAGTAGAGCATTAGAAAGACTTGCATATACACATGTAGCAATAGATTTACAAACAGATGGTGCAACCTGATCTTCTGCAGGCAGGTTGGCTATTATTTGCATTTGATGTACAGCTTGAATAACCTCAGGCCAAAGTGTAATGGGGAGCTTTCACTTAGAGTTATCCGTTAACGGAGAGTTAAAGTTGTAGGCCTCTGGGACTATTAATCATAATGACATGGTTTATCACACCGATCAAGCGCAAAGTGATTTAAAATACTGCTGATACAGCGTGTTTACTGTGGGGGCATACAGGCTTGTATCAAGAGACAAGAACACCTACATCAGCGGAGGTGTTTGTTGTTAAAGGATGCCACATTTTAATGAGACATATTCTGATGGCAGAGAAATGTAGAGAAAATAAGCAATGTGTGGAAATATCTCAAGGGTGTAAATTCTCACGTTTAACTGCAGTTCACAGAATGAGACTCAGTGTGCTGTATTGTTTATTGCTCTTGGCATTCTCTGTTGGAGTTAGTAAGGGCTGGATTTTGGAAACAGTGTTTGCTTCTTAAAGGGATAGTTTAGTTTCTTTGCAGTGGATTGTATGATTGCATAGTCGGTGCATTACTTACTGGCCAGCACGCTCCCAGTTTGGACAAGCAGATAGGAGGATTTGCATGGAAGTTATGCAGTGAACCACTATGGGTGGGGTCAGCAGCAAAATGTATTTAAGCCATCGGCCTGCCTTAAAACAATGTACGCTATATTTAGATTATTTTACTTTACATACAGTCAGACAGCCCTTTGTGACGAGGAAACAAAGCTGTTGTATTGCTCTCTTCAACACTCAAACATTCACTGTTGACAAAACACTAATTTTGATCTTGCAAGACACAGGAGTTGCTGGTCTACTGCTGTGTGGTTTTAGTGTTTTAACATGTTAATTTGGATCTAAATGCTTCGAACCCTAAGGTCACAGAGTAACACAAATAAACTAACTGATCTTGGCAGCATTTGACCAGCAAAGTTACAGCCACTGTTTCTGTCAGCAGTCTAGTGACTCTGATTAGACCACAGATCCCCTTCAAAAAGAGAGGTATGATGGCAAAGTAACTGTAAAAATAACCTAAATATAGTGTACACCGTTTTTTTTTTTTTTAGCTGGCTAATATACATTTTGCTTAAATTGTCCTCTGTGGCACATTGCATGCTGGTCTTTCTGTGTGCTTCTTCAAACTGTGGGCATGCTGACTGCCTTCTACTGTGAGTAATACGCTGACTATTGATAAGTATCTCTTCCAAATGCATATTAAAGAAACCAACGTATCCCTTTAATCAATGTAGAAAAAAAAGGACGAGCAGAAATGTTACCCTCTTATCTGGAATATGTTTGTAAAGAAACGCGTCCCTTTGCCTTAATTTTAAGTGAACAACAAACAAATGCTGATTTAAAGAAAATCTAAATATTTTTGGTTGTTAAGTTTTGCAAAGAATCTTCAGTTTCTTGCGAAATAATGCAGATAAGAATCAGGTTCCTGTAACTATTAAATTATTGAAGCTGTGTCCACTTTCTTTGCTGATTTTCCATTTTCAGCATTGTGTCGCTGCCATGCTGCGACTGTAGACTCACACAGTCGAAATTCTGTTATGCAACTGTTATGTCTGTTGTCCCTGTTGTAGGTCGGTCTGCCAGCCAAGTCTGGAGTAGCAGGGGGCATCCTGCTGGTTGTGCCCAACGTGATGGGTATTATGTGCTGGTCGCCTCCGCTAGACAAACTGGGCAACTCTGTCAGAGGAATACAGTTCTGCACGGTATGTAGTGTCCAGAAAAAGACGACTGTATCACTGCAGTGTACATTCGCTAAGACTAAATACACAGTCAATGCAAAAACTGGCTGAATTTGTATATTTATCTGTGTGCATAGCAGTGGTAAAAGCAATCCAGCAGTATTATAACATTACTGCAGTATTGTTTGTATTCATCTTCTGCTGAAGTAACAAGTATCCTTACATCATATAAATGACTTGGTTTACTTTATCTCCTTTTTTCTATATAATTCTGTTGTTGTTGTTGTTATATACACTTTATATTTAGTGGGCTTTAAGTAATAAGTAACAAGAAGTAAGAAGTGTTTGTACACAAAATGACAAAAGTGTGTAATGATATAGGTCTCAGTAAACAAGGTGCAGGAATCAGCATCTGTCGCTTATGTAATCAGATTACTTTCCCCCATTTTTACAGGAAAGCTCATGTACTTTTTCATACTTACTACTGACCTCATTGGCTTTTTAACTTCATTTTACCATCATCAGAATGAAATATCACCGATAATATTAGAGAGTAGATGAATATATTTACCTTTTTTAGTTAACCGTCTGCGTTTCCATTTCAGGACCTGGTGGAGCTTTTTAACTTCCACAACTATGACAATCTAAGGCACTTCGCCAAGAAGCACGACCCTCGCAGAGAAGGAGGGGAGCAGCGGGTAAGGACACACGACGTCTTGTTGTGAGAGAAAAACACACAAACTCCTTTTACCCATTTGTTTCATCAGACCCATAAGGCAGCACATCTTCTCTCCAGCAAGCCAGGAGGATGCTTTAGCTAAGAGCTGTTTTGAATTCTGCATTAGTTGACCTCCATACTTGTACATATAATACAACTAAACTGAAAAATGACAAATTCATATCACAAGAGCAAAAGGGGATAATGCATGTCCCATTTCTCTTTGGGGTGTGCTGCCACTCGGTTGGAATCCTTGTGGAGGTCACTGCATTTGTTTTCTGCCATAGTCAACATATAGCCACATAGCCACCTTTTAAAGTGGGTGGATTTTGTTCAGCTTGCTGCACATTATGTGTATATTGTGTAATAGTCGTACGGAACTAAAGTGTCTGCATTTGTTATAACAAAAGCAGGCAACTGATGCTTAACACGTATGTGGTAAGTCACTGGCTTTCTCAGATATATGATAAAACCACATGCTGATGAAAAAGTAGCCCCAAATTGGGGGAAAAAAAACAACATGTTTCAGCACCTGCCATATTTGAAGTGCTGAAACTTGCATAATGAAATAATGCCAATAAATGATTACTGGTTTTCCAAAAGTGTTGCAGCAAACCACAAAGCACACATACATCAGAAACACAGAGGCAGCGAGACTAATTTGTTATCCGTGTCGATTGAAACAGCAGCACTCCTTTGGACCCATGGATTACGAGAGCCTCCAACAAGAGCTAGCTCTGAAAGCCCCTCTGTGGAAAAAGGTGTCTCCCACTGAGTCGCACCAGGACAGCTCCACCACTGTAGTCTATAGGATGGACAATGCCGGCAAATGAAAACTTTAAAACAGTAAAAAGGAGAGCCCGCACCCCCACCTCGCCTGATCTCTCTCCCCACCTCTTGCAACAACAGCACCATCTTTCCTCACTCTCAAATATTTATATATAAATTATGTAGAGGGTTATTTATTGCTTGTGAAGCGGTTACTGAGTGAACGGACTGGGAAACTTGTTCTCTTTTTATTCGTGCTGGGATGAGCTACTGTTTATTTTTGCTCTGAATTTCAAATGAGCCTCCACCTCCTTGTTGCCTTAGCGGTTCTAGCATCTGATGTACAGTGTACAGGTTGTGCTCTTTTTGTCACCTTAATCCCTTTTATTGCAATCTAGTTTGTTTTATTTCATTTTGACAGTCTTCTTTAAAGGGTTGCTTTATGAAATTCAATTTTAACTTGGGGGAAGAAAAAAAAAAAGAAAAAAAAAAAAAAAAAAGAAATGCAACCAAAAATAAAAAACACGTCTGAGTGTGTTTGCATGTGTGCAGCCAGCCTTTAGACCAGCAGTCTTTAAACAAACATTCAGACTACTTCATAGGAATGACTGCTTACTGTAGCTCACACTGAGGCCTAAGGCTCAAGTAAAATTAGCACACAAGTACAGATGAGCAGTGTGTGATCAGAATGCCTGCATAGAGGCGTTTATCGTTTAGCTGTGAACACATGGGCCAGAGTGCAACAGTGTTTGGATGGGTTTCCCAAAAATGAGTTCTGACTTTTAAAGGGATTTTATTAAGGCAGATGTTTTTGCTGTTGGAGTCTTACATGATGCACCTTGAAAGGAAAATTCAACCGCAAACCTAAAAGCTTGTTTTAGTCACTATCATGATAATGCAACCTTTTTTTAGCCTTCTGACACACATTTGCTGTGAACACAGATGACTGAATTGAGTTGGAACCACCCCACTACTATAGTTTCTTGATATGGATAAAGATATCTGGAACTTATTCTGCACATTTGTATATGCTGGAATAGTTTTTCATACTAAACATTCGAATGGATAACTCGTTTGTGCCACCCTGTATGTCTTTATTATCAGGAATAGAATGCAAAATAGATGTTACTGAACAACTGGCAAAACGCCAGAGTTGTGTGAACTTTGGCGTCTAAAACACAAACACTCAAGGCTGACAGACCTGTGGTTTGATGGCATGTTGACAAAGATAAAAAGGCAGTAAAATAGGCTTTTATCTTGAGCTGAATCCGTCAGTGTTTGTGCCTGGACCACATTTGGGATCGACTTTGCGTGAGTATGATGTGTTTGTTGATTCCATGCTAACAAAGAAAGCTTTGCTCTGCCAAACAGCATAGGAGGAAGGTGAGATGACTAAAGCATCGGATTTTTAATGAGGCGTCTTGTGAAAACTTGACTCAGTTGTCCTTTCCTACCTGCCAGCACTCTCAGGAGCAGCTGTTTAGAGGACTGCTGCAGTTTTTTGCAGTTCTGTTGAGTGTAGATGGAAAAAAAAAAAAGGTCACATGTGTGCGTGTGTGGCTGATTTTTTTTCCATGTTTTTCTCTTTTAGTGAATATACTCAGTATGATGCTCGTGGGAGTGGTGGTGTTCACTGCTGCTAACCAGTTACCTCCAGTTAAGGCCCCTAATGGCTCTGATAGGTCTGAACAGTCCTGACACAACCTTTAACTTGTCCGCTGTGAGCAGGTGACTGCAGGGTTTATCTGGGCTGCATTCCAAAACCATTACTGCATGTTTGCACAGTGCACAAAAACATGCACGTGTTCAAACATGATGCCTTAGTCTAGAACATTAACCTACTTTCTACATGAAGGCTGTACATTTAAAATAAAGCAGCGATTGATATGACCAAGGGTTTAAAGCTTCTAAGAAATATGTTTTTATTTTTTATTTTTTCGTCTTATCTGTTACTAAAACACCCTTTAGATTCTTTGAAATTCAGAACACAGAGCAGCAGATGAAACTAAGTTTGATGCTCGATGCTTTTATGTGCCTGAAATGTAATTTGGCAAAAATAAAATGGCACATGCCAAAGGTTGGCATAAAAAAATGTTTGAGATTTGTTTGCATATTCTGCTATTAGCTTTAAATCAAAATTGAGCAGAAAGGCAGTTAGCTCTGCATGAAATGCTGCATTAAAGGCATAAAGTAATAAAGCAGATGGAGACTGCGTGACGCTGTCAGAAGCTCAAAAACTTTGTCGACTGAAATGTCAAGGTCTGGCAGCTTTAATCCAGTGTGTACGCTTCAAAAAATTATGTCCTTTTCTGTCATAGAGCTAAATAATGTGCAAAAAGTCACATTGCAGTTATTTTAACAGATATTACCATTGCAATATGAGTCTAAAGAGGAAAATTGAAGGACTCTGTCATGTTCTGGATGATCTATTTCACCATTTTCTGAAGTTTTATTGCTAAATTGTGACCAGGGGTTGTCAATTTTAAATTTCTTCTACCATTGTAGGTCACATTAACTATCAGTAGTAGGTAAAAGTTAAATGAATGACAGACGGTAGTCATTTTACAATTTGCTCAAATTGGCAATCAGCAAACACACCTGTAACTCCATCTTAATAAACAGCAGGCGAGTCGAGCTAGTGGTGCTACCGCTAATCTGTAAGACTGCACATCCCTCATCTTCTGCTATATTGGTTAATATATTTTAAAAGATAAATTATCAACAACTATAAAACAATAATACACCATTAGTGTCATTAGGCATGACAGTAGCTGGTAGAGTAATAAATCAATTGTTTGAAACTCGGTTTTATTGCTACGAGTAAGAACCAGGAAAAGTTGGGGAAAGCCGAACCCAGCGTTAGTTATTCAAACTTTACCAGTTTCAGTGATTGTTAATGTAGAAGATTCTCACTAAAGGGACGAAGCTGCTTCAGAAAAATAGGTTCTCCTGATCTTTAAATCAACATTGTGTGCGTCGTAGACTTTAACTGAGGCACAGAATCTAAACGTTACCCATGATGCCGAGCTCTAACAGCAGAGGGAAGTGAATTTCCTGCAGCAGTATACATTCAGAGTAGAACAAAAAAAAAACAAAAAAAAACTTGAAACTGCAGCATTCAATAGATGGTATCTAATAGAGTTTGATGAGACTAATCCACCGGTCCAAAATCTGCCTACTCAAAGTGTGCTTTGAGTATCTGTATGCAGACGTAATACAATCAGTATTGTTTGTGATATCTCAAAGTGTTATCCGCTTAGTACGGCTGTCTATTACGACAGCTTCTTTCCATATACATATTTTACTGTATCTCTGAATGTACATAGCAGCAGGTGTATATAGCTTTCAGCTGTGTCTGTACACTAGCGATGATGATCCTCAGAGTGTCGAATATATATACACTTCAGACGTTCCAGCTTGATAATATTATCTCCTCCAGGAAATAGAAATACTTGCACATGAATGTCATGTCAGCAGATGCCTTAGATGTCGCTCTACTGTGACTGTACTGGGAGAGGAGTTTTATCTGTTTATTATTCATTGTCACCTGTACAACTGCTATGTGGTGTGTGTCGGTGGGTTTGACTCGAGCTCCACGCGACGGCTGCTGCTGGAGCCGGCAATACCTTGTTGTTATTAATCTGTCATGTCGTGAGAAGTCTTTCAACTTTTGTTGTATTTTATTTTTTAACTCATAGACTTTTTTTTCTTTGTATTATTAAGTTTCTGCTCATTGTGTCGTAGTACAGTGTATTCAAAAGCCTCTGTTATCATTAATCAGAAATGTTGGACTCAATCAATCGGACTTATAACACTGGTGTTCCCACTGGTTTTTCGACAGTCTCCAAATATTTGTGGTTAGTCTGCCTTTAGCTTTACAAGCCCAGTAGTGGCTTTTTAATCTTCTACAGCAATCAAATGCGTTGTTATTGGTGGAGTCTGCTATTCCTAAACCAGTGGTGCAAAGGAAATACTGCCGACCCCAGCTTTAGTCGTCACGAAACAATGCCACATATTCCTTTTAATGGTGTTGTTACCACAAGTTTGACATTTTATAGACTAAGCGATGGCACAAAAATACTTGCGCAGCTTTCCATTACATTCAAGTGTAGCTCCAATTTCAGTGTCTCATCTCAGGCCTGTAGTGTCTGCTTCGGTTCCCCCAGTCTGACTGTGATTTCTGACCAAAGAGTCAGTCTGGTGGGTGAAGGGAGTCGGTCTCCCATTTCTGACCAGTCTTATGGTTTTTTGCTGCTACATGATCACTTTTCTCTCCATCTGCACAAATTCTGAAATCCAACGCCTGAAATGTCCACGAGCCGGAACCCAACCGGCTCCAATGGGACGCTGATTTTACCTCATTCCAACCAATCAGGATTGACTATCTCAGCTTTTCCCTTTTTGCTTTGCAAATCAAATCAAAATGACCGATAAGCCTTATATCACTTCTCATGGGGGATGAGCAGTACAGCTGTGACCCCCTCCTCGGTGTGGTTATTATGGTGAAATTCATGATAGCAGGGCTTTTGAATGCACTTCCCAGTATTCACATGGAACTCCTCAGATCTTTTGGCTCATGTCATGTATGGGTTCATTTGTTTTCTGAATTCTCATTTTCCATCTTGCATGCATGTTTTTGTATAAGATGAGAATTGTCTCTTTTTTTTTTCTTCTTTTTTTTCTTTTTGAATCCCATCTTCACATATTTCACTTGAATTTCTTTCATGTCTTTTATTTATGTCGACTTATGTCCCGATCATAAATTTTATCCTCTGTGAAATTGCATATACATCTAAAAGTGATCACTACCATTGTAGTTTGGTGACCTTGGAATTGTACGGCTCTCGAGTGTTTTGGTCAGATGTTGAAATTTGGGGAAATGCAAACTTCAAAGTCGGGGAGTGGTTACATTGGAATCTTAAAAACCCAAACTAAAACCATACAGTTCCAAGCTCACCACTGTCGAACCTTTCTATGTTTGTTATTCTGTATGTAAAGTCTCCATAAACTCATGAACTGTCCTGTCTGCTTGGAGGAGACGCTGTGAGACATGAACTTGTCTTCTTTCACAATTCTGAGCAAATTCTTCAGCTCCTTTGGCTTTGGTGGACTTGCAGACACGACAGTAAAAGTGGTGTTAGCGATTTTTTTTGTTGCCTTTGTGTTCCCTGTATAAACTGAAATAAAGCACTGTTATTCATCATCCGTTTCTCCCCGCTCACAGTTGTTCTTTTAACAACAACCACATGTTCCTTGTGTTTAGACGCTTCTGCCACCGGCCTTCACTCCAGTAGTTATATAGAGAACACAGTCACAAGCATTTAGGAGCTTAGAATAAAAACATAGGTAAAGTCCCAAAGTATTTTGCTGCAATGTCAAATATAGATGGAAACAGCATCTAGTTCACATTCTTAACGGGACCAGTTAGAATTTTGGGGAATACTTGGTTTGTAATTTGCTGTCTACACATTTGTTTTTGCACAGATTAAATCAACTTGTTATATCTCTCAATCCCAGAAAATACTGTCAGGTTTAATTAACATGCATGCTTTTTAATTGCTAAAATTAGACTATTTATTAGCTAGAAACCGTATCAACGGATAAAATCAGACTCTTTCCATCATTGCAGTAATCAAGTATGACATGCGGTTCTGCAAACCCAACCTTGCAATTGTGATACTTTATCAAACTCACTTTAATCTATGTCTCATTTTAAAATAAATATATATTTTTTTTAAATGGCTAAAATTAAAGATTTGCACAACATCCTAAAAAAAAATTGAAATAAAAAATTGAAAAATTCAGCACTCCTCAGTGCAACCTAGAGTTAATGACTGGCTCACTGCCCCCAACAGTGATGGGACAATAGTTTAAGGACTTTTTGTTGTTTTTTTAAAAGATTATTTTTTGGGATTTTTGCCTTTATTGGATAGGACAGTGTAGAGCAGGGATCTCTGGTCCTCATGAGCTGCTGTCCTACAGGTTTTAGATGTTTCTGTACTGCAACACACCTGACTCAGCTTCATGGATCTCCAACAGCTTGTTGTCAAGTTCTACACAAGTCTGTTTATGATTCATTCATATGAGTCAGGTGTGTTGCAGTACGGAAACGTCTAAAACCTGCAGGACCGGAGTTGGAGATCCCTGTTGAAGAAAGACAGGGAAACGTGGGGGAGGACTGGCAGTAAATGAGCCACTGGCTGGACTCGAACCGCGGCCGCTGTATCAGGGACTATAGCCCATGCACATGGGCCACTGTCTTATCCGGTGGAGCGAACGGGGCGCCCAACTCAGGGACTTTTATGGCTGAATCGCAGCCTGTGTTTCAACAGAGCAGAGAGGAAACAGTAAGGAAGGAAACTGGCAACACTGAGAGGAAAATAAGTATATAATAGAGAGCCAGAGTAAGTTGAAGTTGTTAACAAGCGTTCCTTTTGTTGGGTTACATAACACAACCACCTGTTGCGGTCGGTATTCCAGTTTGACAGCGTTTTACAGATCCAGCAGAGAGATGTCGACATATTTAAAGCTTTTGTTGTCGGTAACATTGCAACATGGGTTCTGAATTAGTTTTTTATGTGTCCAGAAACATTGACTATTTTATTAATTCTTTATTTAATATTTCTAGCATGACCTAGTGTGTAATGCTTGGATTTAGATGGATTTTTTACGTTATTATTTTTGTTAAAATCCCTCCCTGGTCATTGACTTAATGCCTGAAATCCCATGAAAATAATCTCATCCTGCCTTAAAACGGCTTACATGTAGCTCTCTCCGCTGCTCACTGCAGCTCAAGCACACCAGCTCAAACACTGTTAATCTACACCACACAATGGAAAGCTGTAATAATAATACAATTTGCCAGAATAATGACATATTCCTCCCACCTACAGGATTGGTTCTTTAGGTTTGTTACACATGAAAACCTGGAGGTTTGTGTTTTTAAAACTGTCATCGGTGCACTCCACATTTTAAAAAAAAAACACCAAATGCCAGCTCCCCTTTTTTATTTCCCTGTACTTCCACTGAGGCCCTGAACAGAGGAAGCCTTTTATGAATCAAACTTAATATTTCTCACAGATACATGGTAACTATGGTAACCGAGAGAGGTTTCACTGCATTTCAGTGAGCATGAATTAAGACCTCGCATTTAAATGATTTCATTTTCTTCTTCTTTGTAAAACAAAGCACTAGTGGCCTCAGCAGCACGCTGACAATGGAAACATATAAATGAAGTGTAGCCCGTGACGCGGTGCAGTTCAGGAGTTTGGCTCTAAACATTAGACATCAGTGTCTGTTTACTGAAAACACTGTCCCACAGTGTCAGTTTAGATGCAAATAGAGGCTGTTGTTGAAAAGGGAGAGCTCAAATCGGACCAGAAATGAATGAATGTGGTATAATATAACACATTTCAAAGTAGAAATTGTACTTGCTTGATACTGTATGTGGAAAAATTCAGATTTAGGCGCTGGGAGCAGGATGACACTACAACTACACAGATTTAGAGGGACATGGGGGTAAAGTGTTGCTCTTGGTCTTGCTTTTGGAAGCTTGTGTTGTCATAGCTGCAGTAGGAAAGGTGCCGTGACGCTCTGTAATCTTTTGCTGTTGTTTCTTGAATAGTAACTTTACCTCAGACTGAAAAGCAGCGTTTCTCTGCATCACTGATGAGTGTGATCAGACGTGTGCTCTGCATAAACTGCAGCCACACCTGACACGGTTGCCACAGGGTCCTGCAGCAAAGGGAAGTTGGACAAAAACAAGATTATCAGACTTTCTCAGACGCTTTTAGTGTTTGCTTTTGTTTCAGCTTCGCGAGTTGCAGCGATTGAATTTGTAGCGTTTTAAGCAGTATCGCATCGCTGCATGGCTCAAGTACCGGCTGCCTGGATTGTAAACTGTCGTGCTTTTAATGCAGTGTTGAAGTAAATACACATTTGTACATACACACAGCTGTGAACAGAGTTAGAAGAAGTATTTAGATCCTTAAGTAAAAATACATATACAGCAAAAAATACTCTGTTTCAGGTAAAAGTAATGCTTTAAAATTCTATTAAAAGACTATTATATATGACAGTGTTGGAGTATTAACAGTGAGGCAACAGCAGCATGTTACTGTTGTAGCTGCTGCCAGGTTTGAGCTACTTTATATTAAGGATGCATCTGAAGGGCTCCAGACATGAATAATGGAGAGGAAAAAATCAAAACTAAGTTTTCAGTTTTTCACAAACCTCTGCTTTTTGGTGAGATGTTGGATCATTTAGACATTTATTGAAATGAAACCATGTGAGAAGTTTAGATGGAAAAATCTTTATTTGGTGGAGCTGTTAACACCTCATAGACATCTGAAACCTGAGTCCAACTACGCTCTGCTGTGAGATGCATGTAGTGGAGTAGAAAGTACAATATTTCCCCCCCTGAGATGTAGTGGCATGGATGAAAATAGTAACATATAATGGAAATACTCAAGTAACCTCAAAAGTGTACTTCTGTACTCCATTACTTTCCATCCCTGCCTGTCTACATGTGCAGATTTGGTTGGAACTTGTGCTAAGTTCGGTTAGCTCCTTTCATCCAGAAATAGCTGATCAGAAAAATACTCACTAGCTGAATTTTTACTTTTATTTTTTTTAAGGAAAACAATTAAAAATATGTTTTTTCTAGGTCTGCGTAATGCGAATATTTGCTGTTTTTTTTAGTCCTCTATGGTGGCAAAGTGAATATCTGTGAGTTTTTGGTCTATTGGTCAGACCAAAGAAGCAGCTTAAATAAAATGATTTAGTCTGTTTTATATAAAAAGCCAGAATCTGATTTCCCCAGTTAATGAGCTCACTCACTGAAAACACGAAGATGAAGTTTTAATCAAGTTAAACTGCAAAAAAGAAGAAAGAAGTGTAACATATTCTCTCAGATGCTACCCTGTTTTCTAATTTTGTCACATTTCCAGTGTTTCTTTGTATGATCTCTTGAAGTTTTGCTTGTAGGAAATGATTCTTTCCTGTTTGATGGTAAGTCTTGATCAAAGCAGGGATCTCTGTTCCTGATGTATTTAATATATTTAAACTTTATTGTATTTAAATAATCTATATTTAAAGTATAAATGTAGATAATTTTTGTCATAATAAACTAAATATGTGAATGAATAACAGTGAAAGGGGAGTTCCTTCAGCGCTACTTATGAATGAAATGTGTAGCATTGGCTGTATGTGTGCTGTGCTTTATCCCTGCTAGTCCTTAGTGAAAATACGAGTTGAATTTAGTGGTGTTTCTTCTAGCTGCTGGTGCAGTAGTGACGGTAGTGCAACTCCTTCTGCAAATGTTGTGTCTCCGTCTCTGTGTCTGTTCACAGGTCAAGTCAGTCATCAATCTGCTGTTTGCTGCCTACACAGGAGACGTATCTGCCCTGAGGAGGTGAAGCTCACACTCACACACAGCCTGTAGCACTGGTCAGTGATGGGTTCAGGCTTGTTCCATGTTTGTCACTAAGTGGAGTTCATTCCTAACATACATTTAAACTAGATGTAGAGGGATACAGTTGCCTCTGTCGGCCCCAGTAAACCATTATTCAGTTACCACAACATCGGTGTTTTCATTCACTAACCGTGGATGGCTGGTTGTCTGAGGTGAGATGGGTACTATCCATGTATACATTACATCCATCCATCATCAATACACCACTTGGTCCTCACTGGGGTCGTGGGGGGGCTGGAGTCTAAGCCAATTCAGGGCGAAGGCAGGGGACACCCTGGACAGGTCGCCAGCCTATTACAGGGCTACACAGACAAGACAGACAGTCACACTCACATTCACACCTACAGACAATTTACAATCACCAATTAACCTCAACATGTTTTTGGACTATGTGGGAGGAAGCCGGAGAACCTGGAGAGAACCCACGCTGCATGGGGAGAACATGCAAACTCCATGCAGAAAGATCAAAGGCATCCTAACAGGGATGTGGGATCTTCTAGCTGCGAGCCACCGTGCAGCCATTTATATTTTATTTCAAATATAATGGCAAATATCAACAGTTCTTGACCTTGGGGTTGACCTTAAAATATCAGCCAAGGTCAAATGTTACATCCCCAGTGGGACGCCTATATATGGTTTCTGGTACAAACAATGTGTCTGTCTTGCACTGTTTTCAAGTTACAGAGCAGTGAAAATGTATGACCTTGACCTTGAAATATCATCCAAGGTGAAATGTAACATCACCAACAGAAAGCCCCAACATGGTTGCTTGTCTGCACCAAGTAATACAAATCTACCTTCCAATCCTTTTGAAGGTGTACAACGTGTTTGAAAAAGTGACCAGCGGAGGTATTTTTTCACTGATTGACCCCAAAATGTAATAATTCCGAGGAGAGTCCATCCCGAGCTCACCTATCAAAGATCAGCTTGTTAGACCTCAGCACTGGAGCTACAGACTGTTCACAGACAGACACACAGATGAGAACAACTCAACTTTATTTATAAAGCATTTTAACACAACAAAAGCAAAAACAAAGTGCTGAACACAAAATATAAAACAATTTGAATCATCTAAAATGCAAATTACAATAAAAGTATAACATCAAAAAGGACAACAAGAACAGTCAGAACAGTAAAAAACAATAAAACAGGAGTCTCGTGCCGTAAAAATGAGTTTTCAGACGGGTTTTAAAAATGGACGATGATGATGCCTCTGTAACGTGCAGCGGCAAAGAATCCTTGGAGCTGCGACTGCAAAGGCCCCTCTGAGCTTCCCCATAGACCTCAGAACCTCCAGAAGCAGCTGATCTGAATAAAGAGAAGTCAGCTCAGAGAGGTACTGTGGGGGGAGACCATGTAAGGATTTCAAAGCAAATAAAAGAATCTTAAAGCGAACTCTAAAATGTTCAGGCAGCCAGTGAAGCGAAGCTAAAATCAGAGTGATGTGGTCTCTCTTACGAGCTCCAACCACGAGACGAGCAGCCGCATTTAGGACCAGTTGGAGACGTGAGACTGGCTGACTCCTAGATAAAGAGAGTTACAGTAATCCCGCCGGCAAGATATAAATGCATGGATTACTGTCAAGAAATGTGAGAAACAATTACATTATAGTTGGTCAGGGGCAACTACAACAATAATATATATATTTTTGAAAAGGTTCACAAGGATACACAGGTGGGGATAGCTGTGTAACAGCTTTGCACTTTGGTGACCTCAAGTGGCAGCAGGAGGAACCTGTAGGAGAAACTTCATTCCACCCCTTCTTGTGGAATTTTCACCTGTTTGGCATACCCTCATGGAAAAGCTTATATCAGAGGAAGGTCAAAGTGCAGGCGTTTGACATGTGTGGCTCAAACACAACCTAAACTGTCAGCTCAGGAAAGTTATTTCTGTCCTCTTCTACAATAATTCCTATTTGAATAACGATAGCAATGACACAGCTGTATGAAACTGCTGATCTCTTAGTCTGACCTGATGTGAGCTGAGGTCTTTGTGTTCAATGAACTGAACAGTTGAATTGTCGAGATATCCAGCATGTCCTGTTGGACCAAAGTTTAAACATTTACATCTTTATGCGCAGCGCTGAGCTACTTTAAACCAGGTCGCCGGCAACCCAGTGGCTGCTCACAGGTGTCTGTTTACTGCTGCTCACCAAAACCTCTCGTGTGTGTGTCCTTGAAGTTATGCACATACTTCCTTCCTCATAAAACATCAGCATTGCTCATTGTAAAAGCATTTGAAAGCATATTATTGTTGTCGTCCATGTTGACAGTCTTCTTCCTGCTAGTCTTTGCTCTGAAAAGCTTCTTATCACCACATGTTACAATCTCAATAAAAAACCTTTGAAGGAAAGGTGAGGCAAGGACACGCTTCTGTCTTTCAAGCTTAAACTGTCAGTATTGGCACACTGACATGTAATTTCTGTAAAGAATGCAACAACTGAACAACCTTTGTGTGTGCAGGTTTGCGCTGTCATCCATGGACATGGAGCAGAGAGACTACGACTCCAGAACAGCCCTCCATGTGGCAGCAGCTGAAGGTAACACGCAGTCTGAAAATGTCATTAATCTGTTTTTCATGGTGTATGCAAGGAGCCTTGAAACATCACCAGTGATGTCACCTTGAGGAAATCAGATGTTTCAAGACTTTCAACCACCTCGTGTCCATGAATCCGTCCGCTTGATCCAAAACCACCTGGTAGCCTCCTCCACAGCATCAGTAGCACATCTGTTGGCCTTCCTCTTTTCCTGCCTGGTGACGCACTGCAAAGTCAATTCAATACAATTCAATTTTATTTATAGAGCACAAATTTACAACATGTCATCTCACAGCACTTAACATAGTAATGTACAGATCTTACCAGTTTTGAATCCAAAGTTGCTTTTGGATTCCCAATGAGTAAGCAGTCACCAGTGGTGGGAAGAAACCAAAAAAAAAAAAAACAACAACCGAAAAGCCTCCAACAGAACCAGGCTCAGGGAAGGCAGCCATCTGCCTCGACCAGTTGGGGTGAGAGTAGGGATGTCAGCGCCCCTCTGGTACTTCACGTTCTTCCTTTGGTTGGCCCCATTCATATGCTCCTCCCAGGACGCTGTGAGATCAGTAGCTTGGTGGACTCTGAAATGAGGACCACCTGTGTTCAAAGCTGTATTGATAGTTCCATTCTGGGAACCCCAAGTTTCCAGTCAGTAACAGTGGTGAGGAGACTGGACTTTGTTCTAGGTCGTAGGTGGGGCATGTTTCCGGCTTTGAGGAACGTGATGGTCAAACAGTGGGTCATTGCAGCAACAGTAGTGCTTGTCTCTAAAAGCTTCAGTAGAGCTGCTAAGAAGACATTCCAAGTATGCTCGTCCAGAACAACATCTTCAGGATGGGTTCACTCCAGACGTAAAGGTTCACCACGCTTGGTAGGTCATAGTGAACCGGTTGTACCAAGAGCTTGCGATGGAAGGCTGCTTGCCAGATTTTGGAGCAGCTAATCTTTTTTGCAGCACAGTTTGCCATCTAGTCCAGTTGCTTCTCTTCTACACCTGCATGTACTTCTTTTGGAATGAGATGTTGCTGTTTTTTGCCCAAAGTCTTGGCAAAATAAAAGAAAACACTAATAAACACACAGACCAGCCACAACAAAAAAAAAATCACTGACAGGTGACAGGCAAAAACTACTCAGGGGGGCAGCTTGAGGGAAAAAATGAGCCCCAAGCATTGACCCAGCCTCCAAACTCTCCAGATACCAGTCTGATTGAGCATCTCCAGGCTTCCACAGAACAAGCCGGATCCATGGAGGCCCTGACCCACTACTCACAAGACACAAAGGGTCAACTACCAACGTCCTGATTTCAGACAGCACAGGAACCTTTAGCGATCCCATGTCAGTGGGGCCTGAGGGGGACCTGCACCATGTTTGAATGCTGCAACTTGTCAATGTATAACATTTAAAAACTGCTTCATCTGAATTCTGTACTTATCTTAGAAGATTTAATATTTAGAAGCCAACTGGATCAAGCATAAGTTCTACTGGCAGTATATGTTGTTATATCCATGCAGATGTATTTCTAACATCTGGTCTACATTTAGGACACACAGAGGTGGTGCGCTTCTTGCTGGAGGCTTGCAAGGTGAACCCAGTACCCAGAGACAGGTGAGTCCAGAGGGCCCCCTCTTAACATCTGTACCACTGCAATCAACAGTTAACATATACAATATGTCAAGTTCTCCAACTCATGGCTTTCTCTTCAGCTTGAGTGAGAAGCTGCAGTATTCTTTATGTGAAGCAGCCGGTCCCTTCCCCTGTTTATGTTCTAGGACAGATTTAGATTTTCAGATGTGCTTTGACACGATGAAATGCAGAAATCAGGTGAAATCTAGTTCAGGTTTGCAGGTTGTTACTGGTGATGCCTGCATCTTTTCCCCTCCAATGCTTTTTTTTCTTAGTGCATCGTTCTCATTTCACAGGTGGGGGAACACACCGATGGACGAAGCGGTGCACTTCGGCCACCACGACGTCGTCACCATCCTGCAGAACTACCAAGACAAATACAGCCCTCCTGCCGCCGCCGACGACAAGGCGAGCGTTGAGAGCAGCCTGGACAGCCTGCTGTAGAGCCGCAGGTTGTGCTTTTGTGGAATAACTTCGTACGTCAACGCTCAGGCTTCTGAAATGTCTGAATTAGTTCCTCCGTCCAGTCTGGTGTGCTCTGCTTTCTGGCTGTAAATGGCTGCTCTGCTTCCTTATCCCTTCCATCATTATATTGTGTGTTGTACGTGTGTGTGTGTGAGCGCCTTATCAGTACTGTTTAAACAAAGGATGCAGTAATGTGGTGTTTACAGTATATTACACTTGTAATGGTTCGTACTGTAAGTCACTTTTAGGATATAGATTGTATCATAGTGTATTAGTTTAGTTGCAGTGTTATTCTCTACCTGGTAATATTTGGGTAATACTCTCACCGTAGTCGTGTTGTGAGATAGTGAGGTGTGTGGAAACGATGCTATAAATTATATGTTGTGTCTCTGCAGCTATGGGTCCGTTTAATCTCCATATACCTGTTCTCAGATCCTGACTGTTGCGTGGTCATCAGCAGGTTTTATGCAGCTCCACATGACCTCTGAAGTCATTGAAAGATTGTATTCCGAATGTATTTTTCAGTGGCGACACTTGGCAATAGAAACAGTATATATTTATTTCACAGAGACTTTTTAAAAGAAGAAATTAATCTAAAAAAAAGACATACGAATGTGTAATTTGTTGGATGTGGGTTAAAGGCAAGTTGGTTTCTTTATTTTTTTGGCTGTATAGTTACATTTGTGAGTGTGTGTGTGTGTGTGTACTGTGAGTTGTCACAAAGAATGTAGATAATACAATGCTGATGATGTTTATAAGCAGGCACAACTTTATGAAAATGCTGACAATCGAATCTGGTTTCTTGCAGTTATTGTCAAACATCTGAGCCTCCCAGTCCTCCAGACAGTTATTTCTAAATTGTCTTTTTCCACATATGCAATCAGGGTCTATGAATAGGGTTTTTCTTTTTTTTTTTTTTTTTACATTTTCTCCAGTGAAATTTAATTTTCAGATATATCAACATGAACAATACATTCAATAATTGTAATCTCAAGTGAACAAACTGTGTTTACACGTGGACTTAAATGTAGACTTTAACATTCCATGAGGACGAAAATAGAAAAGAAGTGCGTATACCTGATGTAGTCATTAAATAATGACACTAATGCTGTTCAGTTTCATTTATTTCAGTTTTATTTAAATCAAACTAACCCTAAACTTGCCCACTGCTCCGTGTACATCACAGGCTTTGTGCATGTGTGTTGTGGTTTGACTTCCACGAGCCCGGTGTTGTTATTTAATATCCACACTTCACATATGTTACCTCTGTCAAAATCGGATGTAGACTTCAGGTACAAACCAGTCATTTCTGCCAGCCATCGAATGCTTCTTTCTCCTTCCCCTAATGCTGTTTGTGTGTTGCCATTTTTAAAACCCCCTTCACAAAAACCTCCAAGCAGCCACCTGCACGCCTATAGCTGAAGGATAATGAGGGGCAGTCAGACCATTCTCTGGATGTGTCTAGTGATGTAAAAGTACGTTACAGTTAACAATTTTGATTGACAATGAAAGGGCACATAGTTGGTATCATATAGTGCATTAATGGAAACTTGTAGAAGCCAATAATGTAATAATGGCCGATAACATAATACATTTGCACTTCTTAAAATGTAATAGGTCAATAACGTAATAACTTAATGAAAGTCCTGAACTGATAACATTATATTTATTGGGCAAAAAGTTATTACGTTATTGATTCGTAATCAGTTATTACGTTAATGGCCAAAAGTTATTATGTCATCGGTTCGTAGTAAGTTATCATGTTATTGGCCAAAAGTTATTATGACATCGGTTCGTAATAAGTTATTACATTATGGGCCAAAAGTTATTACGCTATCGGTTTGTAACAAGTTATTACGTTATTGGCCAAAAGTTATTATGTTATCGGTTCAGGACTTTTATTACGTTATTGGCTAGTTATTACTTTAGTGGCCTATTACATTTTAAAAATGGCAAATTTATTACGTTATCAGCTCTTGCTATATTGACTTCGACACACCAGTTATTAACTACGGGGCCCTTTTTTTATTTGAGGTATTAAAAGCACTCTAGACACATCATTGTCCTGCACTATACTTGGATACACGCTCATAAACCACAAGTAAACAAAAAGTGTGGTCCGTATACAACCATGACAGTAGCAAAATGACACAAACTAATGTCTAAACTGTTCACTTTGGCGACTGTAACATGCTGAGCAGGCACAGTGTTTGCCATATTGGGTTGAACAGTTGAGTTGTACAGGAGTAATGTAGTTGGGTAGGTTTAGCCTCATGTTGGCATAAAGGAGAAATCAGACGATCTTGGTCATCGTCTTGACACTGCAGATGTGTGTTGGCCAGCGGATTTCCTAACAGTTATTTGAGTAGTTGCTATTTCAGTAAAGATTAAAAAAAAAAAAAGTCACTCATGGTGGTCAGCATCTCAAAATCCTTTACAATGAAGCCCATCCGACTGTTGTTGAGTTATTTCAGTCTGGACCAAAGTGGTGGACCAGCCAGCAGTTCAAACCCGACAACACATGAGAAATGAGGAGGCAAAGATGCTTTAATAGGCCCAATCTGTGTTTTCCTTTCAAAAAATCCGGAACAGTACATTCACGTTTTAGATGGAAAACGTGCATTTTGGTTCCTTTTCATATATTTAAATGCAACAATATACGTTTGTTTTACCCCTGCAAGCTTGTAAAACTTTAGTTGTTGTGTCAGTCGAACTATAAATGCTATCATGTTCTAACAAGTGTTGTGAAATCTCATTTGGTGGCAGTTTCTTGGTGAGAATTCCGATTCAGCCGTTTACAGCTCGAGGAAAACATGTTTTATTTTTTGAGAAATACAAATGATTCAGCTGGACGTACAACCCACATGTAGTCAGTTGTACAGGTCGTCAGTTCGTGACACTTGCTGCTGATGGGACTTATTTAAGGACTTAAAATATGGACAAAGGATAGAATATTCTGAAAACTATTAATGTCATTCTGTGTAAGCTGAGCCTAGATTCTCAAATGTTATTACTTATATCGAACTTATTGTTAAAACTGTTGTGTATTTTTTTTAGTCCCGCCAACTCATGAAATGCTCAAGTTTTGACCAGGGGTGGTGAAAGATCAGGACGGATTTCCCCAGAGGAGACAAGACCTGAGAATACCGAATCCTTTTCTCTGTAGAAATAATGTTATCACACTGCAGGTTCAGGACTGAGCAGTGCAGGAGGTATTTCACTTGGCTGGAATGTATTAAAACATGTTTATTTTAATAAACAAATGTAAAGGACACATACAGTATGGCATCGTCATTTGACAAATCTCGAAAACAAAATATTACAAAAGCAAAGCATCACATATTTTGATCAGTCTACATACATCATTTGTACATCGCTTTATTCTGTAGGGTGTAGCGGGAGGACCGGAGCCTATCCCGGCTCATTTAGATCAAAAGACAGGGTCCAATCTGGACGCCAGTCTACCACATATTTTATCAGAAATCCTCAACAACGTGTGTGTGTGCGCAGTAAATAGTTTGTACAGTACATATTTATTGTTCTGGTCTCTCTCTCTCCATCTGCTGACCTGTTATCCCCACCCCCCTCACACCCGCTCTCAACACAACCAGTCGAGGCAGACGGCCGCCTACCCTGAGCCTGGTTCTGTCGGAGGTTTTTTTTTTCCTTCCCCCTTCCTATTGGGTTCAGCTTTTTAAATGTTTAAATTCATAAAGGTCTTCACTTTACTATGTTAAGCGCTGTGAGATGGCACATTTTGGAAAGTGTGCTATACAAATAAAATTGAATCGAGCAGAAATTCAGTGTAAACATAAGCACCGACACTCAAGTTTGTAATGCACAATATAATGCTTATTTCTAGAAATCATGCATTGTTTAAATATTACACAAAGAGATACTGTTCTTTTTTTTTTGTTGTTTTTTTTTTTTTAAATTGTATTCCATTACTACATCTGCACCGAAACCCGTTTCTCATCGAGATAAACCTGATTCAAAGATCGTCAAAGAAGCTGAACGTAAAGTTGTCCTGAGGTGAATATAGATCGTAGAAGTGAGGTGAAGACAGCACATCTGTTCCAGGTGTGTCGAGTAAATCAGGGTAGAGGTCCTTCATCACTTGTTGATTGTCAATCTACAGTGAAACAAAGATTTAGTAAAAGAAAGAAAAGAGAAAAAAAATCATCATCATCCAGCCTCATCTTAAAACCAGGAAATATTCAAATCATGAGGTGGTTAAAGCTGCACTAATTCAAACTTCCATATTAACTTAAAAATGGCATTTGGTGTAATATTAAAGGTGCTATTTGTAAAGAACACCGACTCTCCAGTTACTATATGAAGCATTTTGGGCTCTTTCAGCTCATTGTTTTGGTTTTACGACTTCTTAAAAGGTAAAAACATGAATGAATGCTGCTTAAAAGTCCATCTCCAATCATTGATTAAACCCCAAAAAACTCGTCTCCGTGCATCAAAATTACATATTTCTTCAAGTCTTCCATTCAAACAATACATTTGAGTCTTATATTGGATAAGATAACAACTCTATCAAGTTCCCACATTTCTGTCCACCCACATCTCCCTGCTCGCTGCAGATGGAGCACAACAGCTCACCTACGACGACTCCGCAGTCTGGAAATTCTACAAGAGGATGAATAATCCAACAATCTATCTATGCTACACAATGGAAAGTTGGAAGACAGAATGACTGAGGCTCCGAATTGGAAGCCCTGTTTGATATAAAGTCATTTCAAATAAATTGGCAATTTAAAAAGAAATACAGACACTTTATGAATTATTTCTGTAAAAAACACTTGTTATATATTACAAGTATAAATAGAGAACTGGTCTATTTGTACGTTTGCAGCATGTATTGCTGTGGTGCATACACAGCTCACCATCCTGGTACAGCTACTTTTATTGTTTACAATGGAAGCCTAGTTTTGCAGCAGCCACTCTGCAGGTCATCTGTATATGATCAGTGCTCGTCGGTAGACTCCAGTTTAAGGGGAAAATACTCAGCTCAAGCTGTCGTCCGCCACATAAAGTACACCACATGGATGAGTCTTTAAAGGACTGCAGAATAAGTGGCAGTAAAACTTCAAACTCACAGAGGTTTCCATGTCGATGTCAGTATCCATGTTCATCTCTCTGGGTGGAGACGGAGGTGGTGTAGGATTACTGTACAAAAAAAAAACATGCTAAATGATGACAAATTCCTTCTGTTACAGCACAGAACAACACAGATGATGGTTAAACACCTGTGATGCGCAGCATTTTTGTTTATTAGCGTCTTACTTACAGTGACACTGAAGCATTTACTCTGCCAACATATCCGTAAATGCTAATGTCTGGTGCCGGCTTTTCTGTGTGAACAGAGGTGAGTAGAGTCATTACACAGAACAGGACACTGACTCATAGCAAACAGGATCATCCATCCATCCATCTATTATCTCTACACCTTAATCCTCACTAGGGTCGTGGGGGGCTGGAGTCTATCCCAGCTGACTCAGGGTGAAGGCAGGGGACCCTGGACAGGTCACCAGTCTATCACAGGGCTACACTTAGAGACAGACAACCAAGCACACTCACATTCACACCTACGGACAATTTAGAATCACCAATTAACCTCAACATGTTTTTGGACTGTGTGGGAGGAAGCTGGAGAACCCGGAGAGAACCCACACTGCACGGGGAGAACATGCAAACTCCACGCAGAACGATCCCAGTGTCCCCACCAGGACATGAACCAGCGACCTTCCTGCTGCGAGGCAATGGTGCTAACCACCGAGTCACCTTGCAGAAATTGAAATGAATTGAGTAACTGTGATTCTCAGGGGAGAAAATCACGCAAGAGACAATACCCAAAACTTTGTAGTAGCGTCCGAAGGCATCGTCTTTGTTGATGTCGGGGTAAAGATAGCGCAAAGGATTCCTGGTCTCCTGCTGGCGAGTCAGACTGTAGTGGTAAATAACGTCTGGCAGAGACATCGACAACAGCTCCTTCTTGGTGTAGGGCAGCACTGCATGTACACGAGGCTCTACAGGGGAAACACAAAGAGAGTGAGTCAGTAAGGACAGGAAGACCGATGAATGGTTGACAAATGTCAAAGAAAAATCACTGGAAGCAGCAGCAGTCTGCCATAAGGAGAGAAAAGAAAAGAATTCAGGGTGGCCTGGTTCTTTAGCCCGGCCTTCACTTTCATCCAAACACACATATAGGTAAAGACACTTACCGCCATGGGAGTGGTCGACCCAGCTGAAGCTGATGGCGCCGTCTTTGTTGGTCTCACTAAAGCGGAGCAGAAATGTCCCAGTTCTTTTTGTCTTCAACAGGAACTCTGTTCTCTCTCTGCTCACAAACCCCATGATGTATCTGAAACCCACATACAGAAAGTTTAACTGGAAGCATATTGGCCAAATCCCCCTCCACGTTCCCAGATTATAACACTCAGGAGACAGACGTATCGCTGCAGCAGTCACACATGCAGGATTGTCTCATAATCATTGTGATCATTATTATGTATATGATACAATGAGTCAAACAGTAAAACATGGCTGAGATGATTGAAGATGTGTTACCCGTCTCTCCAAAGGTCCACCAAATATTTTTTGATTAAATCCAGGATTCCATCGATCCAGACCCAGGTACTTTCATTCTGGCACAATGGAACGAAAGAACAAAAACAGTCGTCCTCAAATGTATTCATACCCTTCCATTAAAGAAAAGGAAAAAATTCACAATAGTCACTGAAATGACCGACTCGCTCTATGTGGGTGATGTGGGTCACACATGAAAAGGCTTGTTTGACAAACCACACTTTAGGGTTTTTAGAGTCGTTTAAAGAATGGCTGATTAAAAGAAGAAAGTGATGCTTGTGGTGATGACACTTGTACAAAGTTAGTGGGCGAGGGGAGGTGAGCCTCTCTGATACCAGATAGATACGTTTTTAAGTAGGTTTACACCTCGTCAGATACTATTACTGATGTAACTGTATGTGATTAGGTCTTTCTGGAGTCCTTCTGGTGCACACTATTTTTATGCAAACGAGCTTCACCTCCACTGTTTTACGTCCACGCAGTGGGAAGCACCGAAGCATCCATCTCAACACTCACCTTGGAGGAGAACTTGCTCCAGTGCACAAGACCATCAGTGTCATCTGTAACGAATCCAACAGAGAGATTAAGCGTAATGAGTGCAGTTCAAAAAGTACTTTCAGTACCTTAAAAACACAATCGTTGACTTTATACTCAATTATCCTAAATGCTACAGATGAACATTAACTCATATTTGGTTTTACAGGGACAGGGACAGAGAATAATTATAAAGTACTGGAAACACTTTGTTCTTGTATGATTAGTGCAAGTTAGTTCGGTGCAAGCAGTTAACCGATTTCTCACTTCACACACTAGTTATTACACTGTATACTTACACTTTATTTTTCTTAGAAAAAGCATGTTTTACATTTATGCTTACACTGTTTTTACTTATGTTAATATTTTTAGAACATTTTTCTACTCATGTTTAGATTTTTAAGTCCGATCTTTCTACCTGTTTTTAGGACATATTTTTCTACTTCTGTTTATATTTTTACGACATATTTTTCTACTTACGTCTATCTATATATTTTGTACTGTTTATATTTCTTGGGGAGCAACACATAAAACGGGGAAATAGCATACCTGATAGGCTCAACAAAGGTAACAAAATCTTCCAGTAATACTCTTTAGGCGACCACCTTTTTGCTAGATACCACAAGAACGCAACATGACTGAAGTCCACGGTTGAGGCAGCCGAACACTCACCCACAATTTTGTCTCTTAGCATGGAGAGCTGGTTTTCATCGAGCTCTCGCTGGCCAGCGGACAAAAACTGCCAGCTCAGAACCTGCGCCAGCGGCTCCCAGGTGAGTGGAGGAGGGTCGACGAACAGCGACAGGTTCTGCACGGCAAAGTCAGTGAGTTTTAACACAGTCTGTTGTACAGAATAACTGGACCTGACTTTATAGATGAGGATGGTGGTGAGCTGTGGCGAGGGGAGGTGGCTTTACCATCGATCCACTGGGAGACAGCATGTTCACCCACATGATGGAGGCCCAGGCACTGGAGACCTGATTGGTACTGGAGACGACAACCAAAGGCAGGGAGCTGGCCTGAACCAACACAAGGGAAGAAGAACACTTAATAAACAGCCTTCTTCTGTGACCTCAACTATAACTTGAAGAAGTTTAGCAGCAGAGAAACGTTGAAGTTGGAAATGAAATGCATCACCTCGATGTAGCACTTCAGTCCAGCGTGCTCCAGCTCCGTCACAAACTTGATGATGTGGAGTTCTTCAGTGACTCCTGGACGACTCTGATGGAGGAAAAAGAGAAAACTTGTATAATGACACAAACACTCAGGGAGTAATGTG
>NW_007578749.1:107512-111625 GCF_000690725.1 Stegastes partitus
GGACAATTTAGAATCACCAATTAACCTCAACATGTTTTTGGACTGTGGGAGGAATATAGAGAACCCAGAGAGAACCCACGCTGCACGGGGAGAACATGCAAACTCCACACAGAAAGATCCTGGTGCCCCCACTGAGACGCAAACCGGCAACCTTCTTGCTGTGAGGCGAAGATGCTAACCACCGAGCTACCTTGCAGCACACTCGTAGATCCGAAAATTTTAAAAATCATCTATTTTAAAAAGCGCTGTATTAGTGCTTGCAGTTATTCACATTTAAGCTTACAAAATAATCAGTATGTGTCTTTTTAATGTCTTACTGAGGTGTGCTCTGCTAGTAAAGTTCGCAAAAGGTGAAGTTCAGTAATAAAAAGACAGTAAGGAGGAGTGGCAGAAGAAGAATAACTCTTAAAACCATCCTCCCTAATTTTCCACACAAACAGAAGCTAAACAACTTTAATTTTTCATCTTGTCCCCACAAAATCCTCCCTGACAATTCATGACGTTTTTTTGTGAACGGAATTCAGAAATAAGTGATTGGAAGTTCATTCATGCTGGCTAGTTTTCTCATAGAAAGAAAGAGGCCAACACTAAGACACACCACCTCTCCTTCACAGAAGAACCACAACAAAGGTAAGAATGAGTGGAGGTACCATTCAGGGAAACTTGTGGCCTACCTTTGCAGCAGTTGAGGCAGGGAGAGCAGAGGCTCCAGCAGGACTGACAGGGCACTAAAGAGGGGGAACAAAGCAGTCTGTTAGTTAATTTGCACTCAGTTTGTGACGTTTTACCATTTTGAACAGGAATGAGGAATTTCAAACTATTTGAGCCGACTCACTGGGCTTCTCTGAGAAGTCAGAAATGAATCAAGCATAACATTCAACCACTAAAACATTTTTTTTCTGTTCAGGAATGCAAGTAAATAACTGTAGTCTGACATCTTAATCAAGAAATAATAATGTGCTTCATTATTTTTTTAGGGGTTTTTTTTTGGTAAATTTGAAAATTCATGGATAACAATAGTAATTATATTTCGGCATTACAAATATCATTTCAGTCAAAGAGCTTCTACATACTGGTGTATTAACCATCACAGGAACATAAAAAAAATATTTTGGTAACTAACAATGCTGTCAATTTAGTGCAACTGTGGCATAAAACTGACACTGGGTGGTGGTCTAACAAATATGTTAAGCACTACATATGTGGAGAAGCAACGGTTAGATTGATTTTATAGGCATTTCTTACAAGATCTGAAATGAAATGGCATTTAAAAGGATGCTTACTGAAGGACCAGCAGGACTGGATGCACACTGATTCCCACGTGCTCCCTGAATAGAGTGGACAATGCATTATGAGCACAGGACAGAAAAACAACTGTACAAATTGATCCAAAAATATAATAAATAAGGTGGACACATAAAGGACAACGCAGGTATTGCATGCTGAGCTAAAGGAGAGAAATTTCATCAGACTAACTGACTGATTTATGCAATTGCAGATGGCACAGGACAAAAGATCATCTTTAATCTTTGTAAATAAATATCTCTTGGCACAATCTGACTGGAGCCCAGAATCCAGAGTGAGCGATACATTAACACTCCTAGTGCTCCTGGTCACCCTGCTACTCAGGCTCATCTTGTTTCACTGAATTTCACTTCCTTGCACTGATTCCTGTCTTTGAATCCTCTCCTCACGTCTTAGCTTGCAGAGATTCGAGTGCTGGAGGTAAGGAGGAGATGTGAGGATGTGATTTTGTTACACACTCGTTTCTTCAACTCCTCCGCTACCTCTGGTAGGAGGGATTAGGGAGGAGGAGAAGAGACGAGGATGTACAAACTAAAAAATGAGATGAGGGACTGGTGTTGTTTAATGACCAGAGGTGGGAACCAATACATATGGTGGAGTAGCAAGTGTTTTTTTTTAACCTACAAATAACAATTTAAAATACCTAAATGTCCTCTCTTACCTCACATGATGCTTTAGATTTAGATTTTCTTTCCTTGAGTGACTGAAAAAGAAATGACATTTTAGCAAGAACATTGTGTCATGAGATGCTGTACAGTATTCATTTGGATCGAGCAATGCACGCCTGTACTGTTACAGTCCATTAATTGCTGCTTGTGTTTGTGGCCTTTCATACCATGTTCTTAAATTCTGCCATCAAAGCACCTGGCGGCTCCACGTCCAACACCTTCTTGTCATCCCTTTCAAAATCAAAGTGACGGAACCTACAACGAGAAGTCCGAGTTAACTTATGTTGATGAAAGCGATGGATCAGTTCACATTTCAGATTGCCGTTCACCCACCCAGTGACTGTCTTGGCTTCTTCAACATCCCTGGTTGTGGGGGGGGACACACGAAAAGATGATGAGAAAACAAAAGCTATTACAATTTTTTTTTTCTTTTAATCAAACAAAATCAAAACATTACAAAAAAAACAACATTTTCTTATTTGACAAACATCAACCTCCTTTATCAGTGGGTCAGAGCAGTTGTTTTTTGGACTTACTTGTCAAATACAGGTGTGACTTTGAGTCGGCATTTGAATTCAGGAAGGTTTGCCAAGTACCTAGAAAGACAAAAACAAAAACCAGTCATGAAAACCAATGTCCCTTTTCCCAGTCCAGGGAAGGATTTTTTGCTTTTTTCAGATCTAGATATGGAAACAATTTCTTTAATCAATAGCTTCATTAATCAGTTACATTCGCCATAGGGCAACAGGAATGCTGACTTCACAGACTCAAACATGTTTTAAATGCATGAGCTCTGACTGGAAGTCATTAACAGTCACAGAAGTCTTTGTCATGGTCGTCTGTTGCTAAATAAACTCCATCAATGCCAACGTTGACCTGCGCATACAGTCGTCCTCAAATGTATTCATACCCTCCCAATAAAGAAGGAAAAAAACAGCTGTCACTGAAATGAGTTGAAATTGATAAAAGTAATAATAAATAAAAATTTAATGTAAATCATGACATTGCTTTTGAATTGTGGTTCAACAGAAATATTTAAAAAAATAAAATAAAAAATAAAAAACCAAGCAAACAAGCATGTTGGGACCCATAAACTAATATTTTGTTGAACAACCCTCTGAGCCAATCACTGCAATCAAGTGTTTTCTGTAACTCTCAATCAGACTTCTGCACCTGTTGACAGCTATTTAGATTTTGGCTCATCAGCAAAGTGCTCTAGTTTGTCTGGGACAGTTTTCTTTTTCTTTTCTTTTTTTTTTACTATTATGTTTTTTGTTTTTTTTTAATTATTCTTTTTAACCACAATTTAAAAGCCATGTCTTATTTCACTAAATCATAATTTAGCAAATTTTTATTTATTATTACTTTTTTCAGTTTCTAGTTATTTGAGTGACTATTGTGAATTTTACCTTTTCTTTATTGAAAGGGTATAAATAAATATGAGGATGACTGTAGTCTGAGCGACCGCCACTAGGGGTCACTACAGCATAATTAGTTAGACTTAAGTGTTGGAGGATGCAGGCACAAGCTACCAAACATTTCAACTGGCTTTGTCCTTCCTTCTACTATCTGTGCATTACTATTTTCCATCATGATGTGTAACGAAAACAACCACCATCTATGAGCAGCAGCCTACCACACTAAAGGTTTTGAGTTTTATCAAGGATCTGGAACGTGCAGGACAGCAGCCCTGCAAGTTATTTTTTTGTGGATTTTTTTTGTGCTCGTCTCCCTGCAAGCAAATGTTCCAGTAAGAGGCTCCACCTGGTGACACAACCACGTACTACAGCTAATCAGCATGCATGTCCTTCATCTTCTGTCCTATCGGTTACATATTTTATGTGTTTTTAAAGATTTTTAGGTCATTGACACCCCTAGTCAGGCATTTAAACATCTCTCTCTAACCATTTTCTACAATCTCTTTATTAAAATCACTTCCCCAAGATCAGATTTATTCATGATATTTCTATGTCTTGTTACTTACTCCTCATAGCTCAAAGGCTCATATTTAGCATTTTTTAGTGATGCAATGGCTGTTTGGAGCAAAATGAATAGAAAGTAGAACTCTGACACAATGCACACTGCACTTTAGTGTCAGTGTTGTTTCTCCTCATTATGTTATGTATGACCATGTCTTTTT
>NW_007578749.1:117261-120726 GCF_000690725.1 Stegastes partitus
CTGCAAACCCCCTTTAACATTTTTTTTAAAAAACCAAAAATATGTAGATAAATTATTGTAAAATATATTACATTAAAAAAATTTTAAAAAGAAAAAATACACATATAAAGATGAAGGAACATTCTGGCTCACTCGTGATTGGTCAGAGGCCATAGTGACCGTTATTATCGAACCCGGAAGTGTCAAAAACCTCCCATCCCACTACGTCCCCAGTTCTAAACAGGAAAACACAGATCACAAAATTCAGCTTTTCTACCGCTCATGATTTTTTTTTCTCGTTAGTTTTCATAGGCAAACCCGGAGATCAGGTGGTCAATCTGAAAATAATTCATTATTCAATTTTATATAAAGCGTAAAACTTTTAGTGACGTGGCGAAGTGATTGGCAGTCTGGCCTGGAATGACTGACTGACAGGTGGTCTGGACGAGGCAGACCTGATGCCCATTCATCATAAACTCCAGTCTCATCCTCGTTTGGATTTACTTCTGATATAATAGCTGTTATTTTGTCGTTATTTATCGGTGGAGCAGCAGCACATTGGTGCAGTTTTAATGCACTTTATGTGCATATTTAGTGTCAGATATAATGTTTGCAGTGTACTTCAGAAGTTGGTGTAATTTATTTCTGTGTGTACTGACCAAAGGAGAGAGTTAGCATCCAGTAAATACTACCTCATGTGAATTAGGCGATGCTAACCAAGCTAGCTGAGCAGCACAACGTAATGTCACATTCAGGTCTGCAAACTAGTTTGCTTAGCTTAGCTTAAAAAAATGCAGTGTACGACATTTACCCACATCCTCTAATGAGTTTTTAAAAATCCCCCTGCCTGCACATCTAAAAGCTCGTGTGCGTGCCTCTCTGTTTGTGTGTGTGTTGTGCAATATGCAGCATTCTGGTGGTTGTCACATATAAAACATGTCACCCCATTAGGATCAATATTTAGTTATCACTGATCTTCAACATGGGAGGCAAGGTGGCTCGGGCTTGCCTCGCAGCAAGAAGGTTGCCGGTTCGCGTCCCGGTGGGGGCACCAGAATCTTTCTGCGTGGAGTTTACATGTTCTCCCCGTGCAGCGTGGGTTCTCTCTGGGTTCTCCNAAATAAAATCAGGCAAATGTAAAATAACCACAATCTGTAATTGCTCTGCTTTGAGAAAAGAAACAACAGTCAATTTCTCTCCATGTAGCATCATGCTCAGCTTACCACCAAGGAGTCTTTCATGTATGAAAAGTTAGGCCCCCGCAAAATCTTGTTCTCTTGGACGGAACGCTTCCACAGTTCATCCAAATATTCCAGGAGAGCATGGAAGCAGCCGTTTGCTCTATTTACATCCACAGCAGCCGAGTCCCTAAAACAGAGAAACAGAACATTTACATTTGTTGTCATGTGTTGTAAGAAAAATAATTTTACATTACAACTGGAATAATATATAAAAAATAATACAATTATTACCCAGAATAACTGCAAAAGCAAGAGGCAAAAAATACCAAATAAGAAAAAGATCTTTTTTCCCAGATTTTTTTGCTTAAAGGAGAACACATATAATGTGATTAACATGACAGACATACAAGCTGTCGCAGACAAAGTGCAATTTATTTTCAGTTGGACATTAAAGACACTATTATTTTCATTTAGAATGAAATGAAATGGTGTGTACTGAGTATTAATACAAAATGTGCAATTAAATATATCACTACATACTAACAGCTACATCGTGAAGCTAGAACAATTTATTTAATTTAATTTTTTAATGCTCAATTTTAATTGCTATTTACTTAATGCATTAAAGCAAAATACTTTTCCTTGGTTGAAATTAGAGGAATAGAGATTCGCAGAGCCAAAGAAGAGACTTGATCACAGTTCTGGCTCATCCCATCAGTAGTTTGGACAGTCTGAATGTAAAGTTCATACTGTTTTTGGAACAGAAGCGTGACAGAATGTGTGATACAACCCTGTAAAATACTCCAAAGTGTAGAAGATGTAATGCAGCATCCTAGGATTTACTGCTGTCATGGAACAGGCTGGAGTTTCTGAAGGGGTGG
The DNA here is from genome assembly GCF_000690725.1 of Stegastes partitus. Taxonomy (NCBI): domain Eukaryota; kingdom Metazoa; phylum Chordata; class Actinopteri; family Pomacentridae; genus Stegastes; species Stegastes partitus. The sequence goes on from NW_007578749.1 coordinate 119,303, forward strand.
CCTTCCAAAAAATTTAGAAAAAACATTTATGATGCCCCTAAATCTAATATGCTGTTGGAACAATTGGATGTGCTTTAATGGAAAAAAAAACAGCTAACATTGTGTCATGAATGTCATGTTGCAGTGTCAGTGTACTTTAGTCATATGTGTTCAAACCTAAAATGAAGAATAATGATCACAGAAAGAAAGATCAAAAGCTATGTGTCTGCAGCAGAGGAGGCTGTAAAGTCAGTGAGACAGCACTTCTTTATATGCTTTATAGATAAGCTTTATATGTTTATTCTGTCCAAAGTACTACATTCTATCCATGCACTTCTAGTTGTAAAGGTTTAGTACACCCAAGTTGCACTTCCTAACAGACAAGTTATGGTTTTCAAGGTTTAATGCCAGACTAAACTGTACATAGCTCTGCCAGCCTCTGTGACAAAAAAAAAGAGTTGCTGCTACCTCAGACAGCATTTGTGTCTACTGAGGCTTCCTCTGCATCTTACCAGTCCTGTCTCTCTATCCAGTGGCATAGATAGTGGCGGATTTCTCTGGAGAAGGTTCCCTCGTACAGCTGGCTCACCCGGCTCTGGAGGCCTGAGTCCAGCAGCAGCAGGGCCTGCCACTGTGCCATCTATCTGCAGGCACAAACACACCAACAGGCTGAGTCACTGATTCCTCTTTAGCAATGCAACACGACTGAGAAGCATTGGTCATTAAAGATCAAGTTTCAATGAAGTTATATTTCTTAATCATAGTTTTTGACATGCATCTGACAAAACTAAACAATTAGCTACTTTTACATAACCCTTACATACTGTCAAATTTGACCCATTTTCACACTTGACAGCTGTTAAAACACCCTAAACGTCACTGTTTTAGCATGAAATTTTGCTGAGTTTTCCTAAAGTGACCCAAAATGCAAAAAAATGAAAATATTTTAGAATGTTAAATGTTGTACCTGTACAAAATACTTTTGTACAGGTACAACATTTAACAAAAAAATACTTTTGTACAGGTGCTACAAATGTTTGCACACTGAGGCGGTTTCTAGTACTATTAGTACACATTGCTAAAAAAATAAAATAAAAATAAAAACAGTATGCAACAGCTTGTAAGAAAGTGCGACACTCAGGAGCAGCTAGCTGATAGCTGCTGTAGCATAACACACAGACAAGAAGCTGCCGTCGAAGTTCATAAAACAAACAGTTCCGGTAATAAAATCACATCAGCGTTTGCTCTGTGCCTTCAAACCAACTATAAAACCGCTTACCTGAGCTGTCGTTGCTCGTCTATGTGGTATAAGATGAGAATTGTACGACAGAGACGACCCAAGGAAGTGCTGTCCTCCGTCCGGACTGTGTGTGTGCGTGAGTGAATGCAGACCCATATTTATAGACGAGGACACGCCCACTCACCGTCTGATTCCCGAGAAATGC
>NW_007578749.1:122341-177631 GCF_000690725.1 Stegastes partitus
ATGGATGGATGATCTTCAACATGTTCTCTGAAGCTGTTTGTTCGGATCGTGCCATATGAATTTCCTGTCTGTTGCTGCTGTATGTGAAACACAGGAAGCCTTACACGTGTTGCGAAGTGTTTACGCACCATAGTGTGGACTTCCCCGCTCAGCACCGACGTTCAACAGGGGGACGCCCAGTCATGAGTCACTGTGAAACACTACATTCTCGATAAATGTTCAAGTCCGTGCGTCAAGTTGTAGCTATTTGTAGGCATTTTATTTCAGGATTTTACCAAAATAAAAGCACTAACATCTGCTGCGCTGTCTGTACACGCCGATGTGCCTCCCCATGGCCAACAGGAGGCGCATGAGCTGACTTTGAACTCCTCGCTGATGAATGATTATACAAATGACAGTGTACAATCTGTAGCAGGCTGGAACAGCCAAAACATTGGGTAACAATGCAATTTCAGCTGTTTGTAATTCAGTTAAAGGCACAGTGGTGCGACTGATGTAGACATAAAGTATCTAACTACTATGGATATGGTGCATTACAAACAAAGTAAAGTGTTGACATAGTCTTATTTACAATCTAAACTTGAGAGGGAAAATCAGTCAAAAGTTCAACCACAACTTATTCAATAAAAACAGACTGACAATTTAAAAAAAAACATTCATGAATATATAAAAGAATAATTTTCTGTTTTTGAATGAATCCACCGTAATCCCATGTAAACACAGCTGACTGTGTTTTATGACAATCATGATATAAACAGTTATGGGAGGCTGCATGGAGTCAGGTCAGTGGAGAATGCTGTCGGTGAACTTTTGATCAAAATGTTGATCTCGCTTCACTCTGAATATGGAGAATTCATCTGTAAAGCAAAGAAGGAAACGGCATTAGCAGTGTAGTCAGCTGAAAGAAAAATGTCTACTGAAAAAAAAAATGTAGCTCCGATTGTGCTGTTTGAAGATTGTGTTGAAACACTTCCAATCTATTAAGCTGCTTTGAGAAAATAAGACCCTAAAAGCTAAACCTAGTTTTTCTGTATTTCTGGTTGTTGTCAATAAAGCCCATGAAAAGCCCATAAACATTTATGTATAACTCTGTCTCTTAATAATGATTGTATATAACATCATTGGTTCCTATTGAAAATACAAATTTAATTTAAAAAAAAAATAATAATTTTAAGATTTACATCAGATGGACTATTTCTTTTCTTTTTTCTTTCTTTCTTTTTCTTTTTTTTTTTTTTTAAAAAAGGGGTATTTTCAAAATCAACTGGGAAATGTTGTTTTTATCAAACACTTCTCAAGCAGAAAGTAATAGTTTCTTTGTTGGGGACTATTTTCAGTTGCCTGTGTGGCTCAGGGAAGTTTTCCATGTTATATCTAAATGAACAGCTCTATGTCCCTGAATAATAATAGATACCAGGCTCTAGGTACACATGCAGTGATCGTTAGAAAGATCAAGTCGTTGTTGTCTTTGGGCTGTTCAAGGGATTCATTTGCAATCACAAAAATACAGAACATTGCATGCATTACCCCCCAAACTTACGCCGCCGATGTCGAAGCACAGAGCATCGCTGAGCATGTCAAACTCTCCAGGAGTCATTGGGGGCTGAGGAGACTGACAAGAAGAAGGAGGGGTGGTGCTTGCATTTTGGCTGAAATAGCAATGAGGGAATGTCATGACAAAATACCAATAATAAGGTACAGAAATTATTTTTAAATATCATTTAAGATTTTCCAGTTGATTTAAATTTTCTCTCATTATACGCAAATATCATAAGTAATGGGTCTTGTTTCACATTTATTACCTGGATTTGGTGCAGTAATTTAATGTCACGGTAAAATGTAAGACAATGTTAGCACAGAGTAGGCTGAATAGATTAGAGCAGTATCAAGAACTCACCGCAGTTCTGAGATGGGGATCAAGGTTGATGGTATGTACGGATAAACTGGAAATGTAACAGAGATATGAGAGGGATTAGATTATTTGCCTACATTCCAGTCACCCACTAAAAAGCATTAACTCTAAATAAATACGGAGTTGTGTTCTCTTGCCTTTGCTGGGCTGACTGTTGTAAAGCCGTCCGAAGGCCTCGTCTTTGGGGATGTTGGGGTAGAGGAACTTGAGCGGGTTTTCAGGGACGACCCCATCTGAGATGACTTTGTAGTCTCGAATGATGTCTGCAAACGGGAGAGCAGTCAGCCGGTTCTTAGTGTACGGCTCCACAGAGTTGAACTTTGCATCACCTGTTGTTAAAAAAAAAAAAAGTCACTGTTGGCCAAGCAAAGCAGCCGATCACGACCTGAAACCCACCAAGAAAATTTAGCCAGAGCACATCTAGGACAAACAACATGTAAAAGTAGACCTTTTATTGAGCCAATTGTGTGCTGTGTTTCATAAAACTTCATTATCAGCTACCTGAAAGTCGAACAAATCAGTGGTCTGGTAGAAACGGTTTGTTTAGAAGAAGCCTCACCATTCTCACTGTACTCCACCCAGGTGAAGGTGATTCCCCCGAGGTGGCTTTCACTGAAGCGTAAGAGGAAGGTGCCCGGCTCTCTGTCCTTCAGCAAGGCACGCTCCATCTCTTTACTCACAAAACCCATGATGTAGCTGCACAGAAGGTGGTGGTGAGAGAGAACAAGACAGAAGAACATGACATTTTCATGCTGTACACAAAGGGGTTTTCCTGATGCTTTTCTTTTACATTTTAACCTCCTATTGGAATTTTAACAGCAGTATCTCTTGCGTAATTTGTGGTTAAGCTGGTGTTGCTCGGTTTTTCACTTCCCTTATTAACCCTGTCTAATAAAATAACAAAACAAAACAGGAAAAAAATAATAGGAAATACTGGAAGCTGCAGTTTTACAATTGGTGTCACCTTAAGGCCAGAAAGTCAGAGCTGCCTTTCAACAGCTGCTGTTAATGTATGTGTTTGGTTTTATTAATGGTTAATAAATAATTTATCATTATTGACTTGTAGAGCAGTTATAAGCTATTAAAAAGAACAGTTACTGGGTTGCCAGGTTGTGAAAAATCATCCATTATGACACTTTGATTGTTTTAAGGGTAGCTACTTGTTGATGTTTTTATTAATAGCTTATAACTAATCTATAAAGCATTGGCAAGTGATGTATTAACCACTAACAATACTATTAATTAAAGCTTATAAGCCCTTTATTAATGGTGCTTTATCAGAAAGTGGAACACTCTAAGAAAGCAGCCAGCAAACTTGTTAAAATATGAATTCCTGTTCCTTTAAAAAACATTAATGTCAACTCCTTTGGGTGCCCACTAGTATCAGCCAATGGAGAAATCTGTAGGCAACATAATTAAGTAGATATTAAATTGAAAAAAAAATCTACAAAAAGCAATGTTTTTCTGTATTTCCATACCTGCAAAATAACAAAATATGCACACAATCTGACACATCAACGAGTTAGTAGCGAGTGTGTTTGATGCACAGGAATGTTTTAGATAGAAACTGCACTAGAGAGACAATCGACAACAGGTGATAATCTTATATCTGACAAATAAGGGCTAATCTTGCTAGTATTCTTTGCAATTCACTGCACAACGCAATCTGCCAAAGACTACAGCAGACCACCTGAATGAACTTTTACCACATATATGTTCATTTTTTTGAACAATCTGTATGACGTTCTATATACACCTGTAAGCAATTCAAATTGGAACAGCTGTAAAGTCATTTTGTATAAGACGGAATGTATTAGAGTGGATCAGGTGAGACAGATTCTGAACACAACTGAAGACATAAAAGCATATAAATTTCGACCAAATCTTGGGAAAAGAAGGCACTAGATATTTTGAGAAAGGTGGTCGTAACTTGGAGAAACAAAACACCACAACTATTTAGACATCTGATCCAAGCCTTGTTGAGATACATGAGTGTGAATCTAGTGCCACAAACCAGACTTTACTTTGAATTTACAGTCATATCCTAAAAGGTGCAGGGAGATTTATTGGGACAGCTGAGGGCGGAGGAGCCGAGAAAAAACAAATGAGTAAGTGGCTTACTTCTCGTTCCACACCGGCAGCAAGTGCTTCTTGATGAGCTCCAGGATTGAATCTAGCCACATCCAGAAACTGAAGGGCTTCCCTGGAATATTCTCCTTTAAAAAAAAATAAAAGACATACAGTGATTCAGATATGAGGGGCAATAAAAATATGAATATATAATCAGAATCGACAACACAGCAAGAGGTACAATGGTCAGAAGGGATCAATGGGGCAATTTAGCCTTTTTTTATCAGTATCTTATTTGAAGACACTGAATAAACGTTGATATTTTGACCATGTTTCATCAGGATGTGCAAATCGGTGACCTCTATATGGCACAATCACATTGACTATCAGACAACAGTCATCCTCAAATGTATTCATACCCTCCCATTAAAGAAGGAAAAAACAGCTGTCACTGAAGTAAGTTGAAATTGACAAAAGTAATAATAAATAAAAATTTAATGAATATCATGACATTGCTTTTGAATTGTGGTTCAACAGAAATATTAAAAACAACAACAACAACAAAATCAAGCAAACAAGCATGATGGGACCCATAAACTAATATTTTGTTGAGCAACCCTTTGAGCCAATCACTGCAATCAAGTGTTTTCTGTAACTCTCAATCAGACTTCTGCACCTGTTGACAGCTATTTTGGTATTGGCCCACTGCTCATCAGCAAAGTGTCCGGGACAGGTTTCTTTCTTTCTTTCTTTCTTTCTTTCTTTCTTTCTTTCTTTCTTTCTTTCTTTCTTTCTTTTTTAAAAAAAAATTGTTCTTTTCAACCACAATTCAAAACAATGTCTTGTGTCACTACATCATAATTTAGCAATTTTTAATTTATTATTACTTTTTTCGCTTTCTAGTTATTTGAGTGACTGTTGTGAATTTTACCTTTTCTTTAATGGAAGGGTGTGAATACGTTTGAGGACGACTGTAGTCTGAGAGACCACCACTAGGGGTCACTGCAGCATATTAGTTAGACTTAAGTGTTGCAGGATGCAGGTATAAGCTACCAAACATTTTCTTTAATGGAAGGATATGAATAGGCTTGAGGACGACTGTCTATGGTGCCGTGTGTGGCCATATTAGTTCATTCTTACCTTAGAAAACTTTGACCAGGACACTTGATAGTCACTGCAGGAGGCATGCTGGCCTACAGAGACAAATGGAAAGTAAGTGCTACTTGCTCTACTAAGTTGAAGTCCCCTTTTGAACTCATCTTAACCCTCCTATTACCTTCAAATTTACTGACATCTTTTATTCTTGGGTTCAATGTGACCCCAACCATTTAAACTTCCAGAAAATATCAAATGGTCTGCACTTATATAGCGCTATCATAATTAAACATGTTACCCAAGTTTATGTGTAAATATCCCTTTAAATAAAACAAAAAAATATATATGTCAATGACTTATTAAGAGATGTTAATCACTGAATGGGATCAAATTGACCCCAATAGGAGGGTTAAGTATGTACCTGTGTGGTCTAAGCAACAGGCGTCCTTCTCCAGGTCAAAGAAGCACTTTAAAGCTACACCAGAAATACCTTTTTTATGCTACGTGTCTTTTATTTTAAAATCTACTGCCACTGTGTAGTTTTAAGATTTTATGGCAGTCATACCAAAAAGTTTTTCTCCCAGCGTTGTGAGCTGCTCTTTGTTGAGACCTCGACCAGCGAACGTAGAGAACTGCCAGCTGAGGACTTCAGAGAGCTGGCTCCAGTTGGCGCGAGGCGGGTTCCCGAAGAACGCCAAGTTCTGTGAAGCAACAAGGGAGGTTATGTAACATGGAAAATGAGCAAAAAGTTTTATTGCTACTAATTTTTAAAAAACTGAGGAAAAACGAGAATTTTTGTATTCAAACTGTTAAAAAGTGATTTAAAGGTCACTTTGAAAGGATTTATTAAGGATGATTGTTGATATTTTGACCGCATTTCATTAGGATTTACAATTTGAACAGTTCTGTCCTCTACGTTCTATGATTGTGGGGAAATTCCCTTGCACTAATCAATATCATGTGTCTTTCAACCCACAAGCAATCCCACATAGCCAGCCAGTCTCCACAGCACTGTGTCAATGAGGAATGGTCTGGTTGTATTATCAGCTTGATATAGAGGAGAAAACGCTCTGGTGGGTTTGCATTTCTTTAAACAAATCACATTTGTCTTGTGTGGTGCTAAGCCCAGGATGCCCCTGCAAAATATTGTTTTAATAGAACATTTGCGTGCAAGGAGACAACGGATAATTCACCAAAAAGAATGAGCAGGCCCGTGTAATTGCACAATCCAAATCTTGAGCAAAACTTGTGATTGTCAGTGTATGGGAGGAGGTGGTTGTTTCCTCTTGTGAGGAGTTTGGAATTCTGAAAATGGTAAGCTGGAGATATTGCAAGGTTTGGAGAAAAATGTGTGTCTGAAAGAGCAGGCTTGTACCCAAAACCTACATCCAGTGAGTCAGACGGACCCACAACTGAAATAACAGACAAAATGATTGAGCAAATTTGTGCCTCTTTTATGGTGTAACTTCATTTTAGCGAGATAAATTCATAAACATTCAGAGAAAACTTCTCCCCCGTTTTCAAGTAGAACTCGATGTTTGAGTCCAGGTGGTGCTTGCTGGGATAGTTGTGGCCAGTCATACCAATTAAACTGTTAAATGAGTGTATGTAGCACTTTCCATCTTCAACAGCATTTTAAAAATGGGGCTGCAAGGTGGATCGCTGGTTAGCACCGTTGCTAGAAGATCCCCGGTTCACATCCCGGTGAGCACCCGAGGATCTTTCTGCATATTCTCCCCGTGCAGCATGGGTTCTCTCCGGGTTCTCTGGCTTCCTCCCACACAGTCCAAAAAACATGTTGAGGTTAATTGGTCATTCTAAATTGTCCATAGGTGTGAATGTGAGTGTGCTTGGTTGTCTGTCTCTAAGTGTGGCCCTGTGATAGACTGGTGACCTGTCCAGGGTGTCCCCTGCCTTCACCCTAAGTCAGCTGGGATAGACTCCAGCCCCCCACGACCCTAGTGCGGTGTATAGATAATGGGTGGATGGATGTTAAAAATGCTTCTTGTCATGCTGTGAAGGCTTACCCTTGGCTCATCAGTCAGGAGGTTGTACCACATGACAGAAGCCCAGCCTCCAGGCAGCTGGCTCACATTGGAGATCACCACTAGTGGCAGGGAGCACGTCTGGGGGGAAAAAAACAAAAACAAAAGTCACATATACAGCAGCAACAGAGACATTCAAACATTGAATGAATAAAACCTGCACTGCTGCTGACCTCCAGGTCGATGGTGAGGCCCTGCACCGTGAAGCAAGCCTCGAAACTGAGAGAGTGAAGTTCTTCGGTCACAGAAAGCAGGCCCTGCCGAGAACACACACAACACCACAAACACCAGTCCATCTCACAGCTCATGTTCTGTTTGTGCTAAGCTGTTAACTTTGGGAACCTTTAGTATGATGTCCAGGCATTAGTTGACAGTCTTTTGAAAATGATGCACAAATACAGCCGAGCTCAGCAGAGGTACTTTGCATTACATTACATATACTACATTAACAGTCCTCCACATTTCTCACCTCATTCCCCTTCGTGCCATTGATATATTTCTTCTCTTTCAGCTGCTGTAAGACACAAACTCACCGTCAGTGTTACTTGAACATAATGACAAAAACTAGTGAGGGTTTCATACCATATCTAAGTAAAACGTAGTTAACGTTCACTAGTAACAGAGAGCAGACGGTGAATGTTGTCTTACCAGGTGTCTGAACTCCACTGAGAGGCAGCCGTTAGAATAGTCCTCAATATCCATGACTTTAGTGTTGTTGGTCAGGATGAAAAACTGACGACTTCTGAGGAAAAAAACAAAAAAGCTTCCTGATTCACCAAATTTAATGCGGTCTCTGTTGATTAGATGGAAACAACCCATCGCAGGGAGAAGTGGAACAAGCTCACGAACGGTCATTTGAATTGTGAATTACAGTAAAACACAGCAAGCACACAGCGGTTACAAAAGACTACCGCAAAGTGAACTGAAATGAATGAAACTGAAAATATCTGGGTTTTAAAAATACTTCAACTACATTTAGAAGAAATATTATGTAATGTAAAGGTTAATTAAAGGTAACAAAGCGAGTTTAATTGAACATTTCCTGAAAAACTAATGTGCCATTTTGAAATGAAATAATTATGTGATGTTGCACATTGTTTGCAAGACTGTGTCTAGCATTAAAACACAAATATCTCCTGGTGCAGCTTGCTGTTCTCTCCTAGTGTTCTCATCTGTGCTAACATTAAATAGCAGCAACACTTTCTGTACTGAGGCTGTTTGTACTCACACTCTGCCAGGAGGGAGGTCTCTGCAGAAACACACAGACACACAGTTATTTATAAAGGTGTTACTGCGCAGACGGTGTTGCAAACAGATGTACTGTATAGATTTGTTTCTCAAAGGAAAAAAGATCATACTTGTCAAAAGTTGTTTTCACTTTCAGCTGATAATCCACTTCTGGAAGTTTAACCAGGAGTCTGTGAAAGGGGGAAAAAAACAATATAAATTACCAGTGACTACTACTGTTTGTGCTACAAATCAGGAAATGATTTCACGTCACACGATGCTACCTGACTTTGGTGGTGAACTGCACTCCAGTCTTGATGATGAGGGGCTTCTGAGGATGTGTGGGCATGCATGGCTGCTTCTCCACCACAAATGAACTGAGAACAAACCACACCTCATATGATTTACACGTTCATACCACTTGACAGCTCTTGCCTTCGAGAGAGCACTTAAACCACAGCCGGTCGTGCTCGTTGTGTATTTATCACTTTTCTGTATTGTGTAATGTGTTACCGGTACTACAGATGGAAGAGGAAGTCGCTGGTCATTACTCATGTACATATGAACGTTTCCTCAGCAGACTGTGGACAGTCTGCATACCTTCATAGACATGAGAAAGGCTCATGCTACACAGATTTGCAACTATAAACCCAACTTGAAAACTGGCTTAAAAATAAAATATTTTGGGGCGCCGCTATAGCTCTCCTGGTTGAGCTGGCGTCCTATGTGCAGGGCTACAGTCCCAATGTGGAGGTCATGAGTTCCAATCCTGCTCATGACCCTTTCCCACATGTCCTCCCCCCATTCTTCTCCTCTACTTTCCTGTCTCTCTCTCTCACTACACTATCCAATAAAGGCATAAAGGCCAAAAAAATAGCTTACAAAAATAAATAAATACAACATTTTCCCAAATCCAAAAGGCCCTAACACGCTATACCTGAGAAGTTAGAATGGAAAAACCTAATTAAAGTAGAATCACACAGAGTAACAATGCGTTGCGTTTCATTGTACCATCGTCATGTTACTGGTGTTGTGCTGTGTTGCGTTAGCACCTCTTGATGAGATGGTAGATGAGGTATTTAACTTGCTCTTCCATCTGAGGTTTCTGCAGAGGTATCGGGTCGCTCTCATAGGTGACCTTCACAACCAGCTCCCCCAGTTTGTCCAGCTGACGCTTGATCTGGAAGAGACTCTGTGCCGTCAGGGTGAACCTAAGGAGAGGGCCGATGAGGGAAACGGAGACTTTATGATCTGCAGATAATATATTTGCATAGCTGCTGTTGGGGAAGACCCGCACTGGAAATGACCCAATGTAATAACAAGAGCTCAGTCTGAAACAGCTGTAAAGGTAAATGTGAGGCTGATGTACTTGCTGGATGGGAAAATGGATTTTTGTTTGTCTACTAAATTATCAACTGAAGAGGGACTTTAAAGCAGCATTCATTCATATTTTTGCCCACATTGTGCCACAAAACTAGCATAATGAGCTAAAAGGTGCTAAAATCATGGAGCAGAGGGGAACTGCAGAGTCAGTATTCTTTGTGGGTTTGTTACTATCAGTGGTACATTTCACATTACACCTGATGAACTTTTATAAATCTAGAAATATCACAGCTCCAAGATCTCTGGTTCACGTCCCGGCCTGGGCCTGGGATCTTTGTATGTGGAGTTTGCATGTTCTCCCTGTGCAGCAAAGGTTCTCACCGGGTTCTCCGGCTTCCTCCCACAGTTTAAAGACATGCTGAGGTTAATTGGTGATTCTAAAAATGTCAGTAGGTTTGAGTGTGAGGTGGCTGTTTGTCCCTGTTTGTGTCCCTGCGATAGACTGGTGACCTGTCCAGGGTTTCCCCGGATTAATCGATGTACAGATAATGGATGGATGGATATATGGATGTGCTTTAACAACCTCACAGTGTGAGTAATTCAGTGTTTAAAGATCAGAGAGGGACTTTAATATTTAAATTTTCTGGATCTGTTGTACATGCATATGTCAACGCTCCCTATGTGTGTTGTGTTTATGAAATAAACTTAACTGGTGTCAAAGTAATTATTTCTAACTTTTGTTGAAGCTCATTACCAGCTCTGTAGCTGGTCCAGGCCAGTAAGCAGAGGCCCACCAATGGCAGCGATCTGCTGCCTGCGCTTCCAGTCCTGCAGCTCAGGGTTGAGCTGAGAAGTCGTCAGATCATCGATCTCTTTGATCACAACGTCCATCTTTGACAGAATCTCCTGTTAAGCGTGTGCAAAACAGTTGATGATGTTGAAGGTTTGTAATATTTCATTCATACAATACAATGACTTCTATTTTGTATCTGGACATATTTAACATCTGTCACATTTCAGAGCTTTGCACGTTGATACAAATACATACCTTCCTTTTAAAGTCGAGTCTGTTCAGCATTTCCTGTAGTTTTGTTACTTCTTGTTTCATGGTATCAGAGTTCCTGTCTGATGATTCTGGCACAGACAGACAAAACCTCAAATACAAACTTGCCATGTTGTTGTGTGTTGCAGGCTGTGCAGGCTTTGCACAGTCGTACAAAATAACACTTAGAAATTAGGAAATAAGAGGGGTTTTTTTTTCTCTTTACAGCCACTGAGCACAATTTATACCAGTATTCACCTCGAGACTGCAGCGTCTTGTAGCGGAAATCAAAGTCGTCCTGCATGTCCTCGATGTATTTCACGGCCTGATCCATCAACTACAAACACATTTTTAAAATTAATTCATGAAATGCAGTGCTGTCATTGTTTGGCTCTGACATAAAACGTGTTTCAGTTACCTGCACGCTGCCCCTGATGATCCCAACTCTGTTGTCCATGTTCTTCTGCCTCTCGAAGGCCACAGAATTCTGCAGCGATTTCTCCAGTGGACCCTGTTACAAATGTTTAGTCCGTTTTTGTTTTCATTCGTTTACTTTTTGAAAGATTTCTGCTTTTTAAATCTGCAATCTAGGCTTTGAGGTGAAATAGTCAGCACAAAGGACTTACATTACCAAAATACTAACTTCATGACAAGTCAGGGGGCTTCAGCCTCAGTGCACAACAAGAATGTCTACAATCTTCACTCCATCAGTGAGAACATTTCTGCCTGGAAGAACTACCTCCCTTTTTTCCTCCAAAAAACTTAGACTAGGTTTAAACCTGGAATAACAGAATTTTTAGCCACTTGGGGGCAGCAGAAGTTGTAAAACGACACCGTTATATAAAACAAAGGAAAATAAGTATTTCGCAGGTTATTTTTTGTCCTTATTTTTTGTAGTTTTCGCCCTATTTCAGGACGATGTCGCTCCTGCTCATCAGTGTCTGTCTTTCTCCCATCCTCTTACATGACAGGCAGAGTTATTATACATTTAAATGTAATAGTTTTTGTCATTTTTGTTTTCATTTTTAGATTGTTACTATTATTACTATAATTATTTTAAATCCTAAGGACTTCAGAAAAAATCAACTGGGCTTCTCTTTTTGGTCCTTGGAGATATTTCACCGCTTGGGGTCCAGTTGCTTTTTACTGAAGCACTTAGGATTATTTAGTAAGATTTTAATATGAGGGGTATTTGTCAGGGGCAACATTGAACAAGTTTATTAAAGGTATTACAATAAAAACAACCCTTTGTGAGGTCAGCTGACTCTGTCATGTGGACATGTAAGCCTGAAGGCCTTTTTTGTGTATTTTTGTTTCATTTTAACTATTTTTGATGACTGCACAATATTATTTAGACTCTTTTAATGTTTTTCTAAAGTCTAGTTTTTATTTTTACATCAGTTACTAAACTAAAAGAAAAAAAAAATTATTTTGTAGTTTCATTTTAGTAGAATAAAGTAGATCCTGGTGTGCACTATAATAGAACATTTTGTGTGGATTATATCTTAAAGGTGGCTCAAAAAAATGTTTTCTGTCATCGAGTGTAAATTTAGACATTTTTACAGTTTCAATACGTGATATATTTAAACATAATGTATTTAAAAGTATTTAACCACTGTGATAAAATTCAAACAATATCAGTGCTGAAGACCTGCTGTGCAGATGCTATAAAAACAACAGGTGGTCCAGTAATTATTTCCAAAGTTTTGGGCTTTCAGTGGGATATATTAAGTTGATACAGCAAACTTTTTAATGGCTACCACTTGGCAAATGTCTTCTTTTAGCCCCGTTTTAGTCTTTACTGACTCCTAGATAAATAAAACATCTGCTTCTTTCGCTGCTGATCATCTATACTTTGCTGCTAACTGTGTCCGTCTGCTGTTTTTTGCCAGACAGGTAGTGTACAGTGGGTTTAAGGCTCTATATCTGGTGCCTGAAAAGGACACAAGAAGACTGAACTAAAACATCAAAGTTAACGGGCGTATAAGAAAAACAAAATGAAAGTATTTTGCAGGCCAACTGTGATTCTCGGGAATACAGTGAAACGGTTGGGAAATAAACATCATACAATGCTGTGTTCCTGGTAGGGGCAATGATTTACCAGCAGCAACTGTAATTAAGGAAGCACAGGGACTTTCCCATCAAGACAGACGATGTGACAAACCTGTTCCTGCGTGCAGGCGCTGGAGAGAATACGTCGCTCTTCCCTCAGGCAGGTGGAGATAACTCTGGCCATGATGGCAGGGTTGGTCGTGTACTTCAGCTGAGAAGGGCCATAGATAAAAGAAAGAAAGAAGATAAGGGATACTTGCTTACTGATAGTCTTCAAATTGTTGCATATAAGTGAATGTAGACCATAAAAGCAGCCACACAGCATGGTTAAGTGCTTTAGCTTCCACAGTTTCTGTTTATGTTGGCAGGCAGACAAAGTACCTGCTGATGAGGAAACAGTGATCACAGAGAACTGGCACCATCGGTGTTCTCAGAGACTTAAACTTTTACTGGAAATGTTTAATTCAGCCACAGTGGAATGAGGTTTAACTGGACTCAGACGGACTGATGAAACAGTTAATGTGCTCTCGGATGGCTGGAGGACAGCCAGGAGCATAGCCTGTAACTATAACGTTTATTTAAATCTTGGAAAAAATCCCAAAGGCGTGATCCCCGTTTATAACAAATGAAGCGGCAATATAATGATTAAGTAAATCTCTGCTTAATTAAATAAGCTAGATTCCTTTTAAAAGTATGACAATCTATTCACTTTTCAGCCATAGTGTTAAAACCACGGACAGGTGAAGTGATTTACTGATCGTCTTGTTGCAGGGGGATGTTTTGACAGTGACCCTCCCCAATGACAGCAGCCTCCCCCTGCCACACCACAAAAACTGCTCAGAAACAGCTCAAGGAACACGACAAAGAGCCAACAAAGATACCAGTCCAGACACAGGGAGGCCCAACCCCGCAACCCAAAGGAGCCAACGTTGACACCCCAGTCCCAGACACCACAGTTCCAAGGTCATGCACCAACTGGTTGACGCTGTTTTAGCAGCGCTAGTAGGACCTACACAGTATCAGGCAAATCAATTCTACAGTTTCGACTAATCAGTACGTATTAAAACATACAGTGCATTTAATAGGTTGATACCTTTGGAGCATCACACTTGATCATGAATATAGCCAATTTTCAACCAATAAAAAGCCCATCCATCCATCATCTATACACTGCCTAATCCTAAAAGATTAAATGTGGATCGTTTTTTTCAGACTTTTTTTTTTTTTTTTTTTAAATGTAGTGGATCATGTTAAAGGGATACACCAGCCATTTATTAAGGCACTTCCAAGACTCTTGCTCAAAGCTCAAAGTTAGAAGCAATCCTGAATCGTGAAGTTTAACGTGTACTGACTGAATCCTACATTTCCCATCATGCAACCGTAGCATCTCTTCATTAGAACTTCCCTCCCCGCCAAACAGCCAGGTCTTTTTAATTCTTTGTTCTCATCATGTTCAAGGCTTTTGGTTATTCAAACCGGAGTGTTTTTTGGCATCATTTTGCATTCCATAAAATTATAGCATACTAACCTTTCAGTAGATTGCTATGTAAGTGGAAATCAGACTTCTGCACTGCCTTTTGGCTCCGTTTCTAGACATCAGCTAATCTTTTCCGTAGACTTCAGCTAATCACAGGGCTTCTGACACAGAGCAGGTGACACAGTGTAAGGCTAGTGTTGCTGGGGTCTGCATGACAGAAATGTAGCCCTCAACTCCCAAAGCGACTTTCTCAGACATCTGCATGCACTACAGAACATGCGCATACGACCTACTGCACATGCACGAAACAGAGTCCTCCAAGTGAACTGCAGCAGACTATAAAGTGGCATAATAACCACTCGTCTGCAGTGGGTTATCGAGGCTTAAAGAGCAACAGAGGCCAGACTGAGAGCAGGATGTGATGCCACAAACTTTCCCTCAGCCACGCTTCTGCCTCCACATCACCACATAATTCCCCGAAAGAAGGTTGTGCTATTTAGTTCATCGGCCCATTCAAAAGCCCACATAGAAAAGTACATAAAATGCTGCTGCAGGAAAAGGGATTTTTTTTTTCTTTCTGTGACCTTCCACTGTGACTAAGTTTTCATCAGCATCATTGCCAGAATGATGACTGAGGATGCATGAAAATACACCTACACACTCGCTTTCATGACAGTAACAATGATGCATTGGCAAGCATTAAACGGTCTGGTTTAGTTGTTTTGAGTATTTGCTAATAAGTAGGTCGCTCTTTGTGGTTGGGCTCCGCTAATCAGCTGGAATGTTCTCTGGAAACTGTCGATGTTTATCTCTGACTGCTGAGGTGTTGAAGCACATCACTGCTCTCCACTTTCTAACCAACGCTTTGGTGACATTTTCGGAAATGTGTCACAGAGATCAACGAAGGTCAAGTGCTCCAGAAGGGTTTTCCCCCCAAAATATTTTGCTTGAACATGACTGGAAGAAAGGTTTGAACATGGATACGGTTTGAGATCTCTCTTGTGTTATGTGAATCAATGAGGAGAACTTCACCCGCACATAACAACAAGCCACAAACCCGCTTGACAACTGCACGGGAGCAACTGCTTCCTTCCTTTTGAGAAGTGTTGATTTTGACACATAACATGCGCATTCAAACACACAGGAAACAGTGGTGTGAGCCTCACGGGTTTGTTCCGCAAAGGTATATGTCTTTTCCAGAATAAAAGATGTGCTGAGGCTTATGACGTGAGCCTGCTCTGACCTCAATCAAACATCCTGTAGAGATAGATTCTACATCCTATAGAGATGACCTCAAAAACTAATAATTTAGAGTATTTATAATTGCATCATTTGAGAAAGAATAGACCCACTTCAGTCTTATACATACAACTCTAATGGATTATATTTGCTTGAACACTTCATTTGACATCTGAGACAGAATAGTTTAAAAAAAAAAAGTACTCTGTTTGTACAGGCACAATAAACACAAAAATAGAACCCAGGTACACAAAACAATTCTTAGTTTGAGAGCATTATATTTACTTCCCTTTCACTTTGCGCACACACAAACACCATAGACTTCATGAAGCTACTTCTCCTTATTGTGGATCACACATGATGACACCACTATTTTTTCACTATGAAGTTGGCTGTAAGTGCACAGAAAGTGTCGAGCCATTTATGCAAAAAAAGGTTTAACATGTTTTATATTCTGACATGCTGTGATGCAGGATTGCAGATTTCTACAGAGAAGTATCTGTAAGCAAATAGTCAATCAGATGTAGAGAATCACAGGTTTGGGCATTAAGTTTGTGCATGTTGCTGTCGGGCTTTTGTCTTTGCTTCAAACCAAATTTAAAGCTTGTTAGTTATTATCTTTGGCTCTCATTTACTGTGCTGTCAGGACTTTGTGCTGTTGTATTTTGTGCTTTCAAGCAAAGCCTTATTCCTCGGTGTACGATCATGTAATATCTCTGGAGTTTTAAAACCATACCTGCATCTCATTCATGCGTTCAGACTAAAATTTCCAGTTTCCATTGTGATGATGCATGTCAACAAGAACACAGCATGTTTCAACACTTCCTTTGTTTACTCTTTGCTGCAGCTGTTTTTCTTGACACGCTGCTTTCCCGTATCACAGTGAAAATTGTGTGCGTCACTCAGCAAGTTCTCAAGGAGTGTATCAAATAATTAAAAGGACGATCAGCTTTAGTGTTTCTGGGTTATGCGTGTCTGATTTCCTCCAGTGGGACACTACGGCGATAGAATGCTGCAGAAACGAGGAAGTGAAGCAAGTGAGAGAGTTTCAAAGGTAGAACTGCAGCTTTGTGCAGATTCAAAGCTGGAAAACAACACGAAACAAAGCCCCTGTTGAAGATGGAGTTCTTAATATCGTATAAGTAGGACATGAAGGGGTGTAAGGAGGGAGCCCCACCTGCAGCTGCTGCTGTATAATTTTCATGTTGTGTCTTTGTAGGAAGTTCTGTTCCTGCGATCGAACCCTCTCCAGCTGGGTCAGCAGGTTGGTGAACAGCACGGCAGCCATCGACTCATCACTGACCGCTGTGTCCCTGAAACACACACAGCGGTCCAGAATTTAGGGGATTCCCAGCATGAGGAT
The DNA here is from genome assembly GCF_000690725.1 of Stegastes partitus. Taxonomy (NCBI): domain Eukaryota; kingdom Metazoa; phylum Chordata; class Actinopteri; family Pomacentridae; genus Stegastes; species Stegastes partitus. The sequence goes on from NW_007578749.1 coordinate 139,187, forward strand.
CACCACGATGATGGTTCTGGGCAATCTAGTAAATCCTAACAGCGGCACTAATGCAAAAATAGCCTGTATACTGGAGGGCAGAACACTTGCATACGAGCTACTTTTTCAAAAATGAATGCATTCCTTATTTATTCTCTACAGAAAGTAATAAATTACTCTATTCCCTATACTCTAGCACTATCTGAGACACATTGTCACATAATTGGCAGTTAAAAATCCAGAACTAAACTTTAGATGATCCCACGTATCAGCACACATCTCTGACTTAAGCCCTGATTTGCATGTTCAAGGGGACATTGGCAGTAGGCTATGCTGCCTCAAAATTAAAGTAGCTACTGTAACTGATCAGTAAGGATGATGTAATGATCAGTCTGACCAATTATAAGTACAAATATTCAGTAATTTTTCATTTATTGATATTGTTTATTTTTTTGTTTTTTTTTAATGATTGAGATCAAATAAGTTAATTCAACAATATGCTAATTTGACTCCGATGCAGCAACTTCTTTCTGTCTGTTGTCACTCATGCAATGTCCCGCCCACCACACTGTCTGATTGGTTACATGTCACAATTAAACACTGATGGATAAAATCTGAAAAGCTTTCTTTTGACTAAACATATGCAGAACATAAGAGAACAACAGCATTTTTAAAATACGTTGGAGATTTTAAAATTTTCATTTTTGTAACAAATGTACATCGGTTTCAAATATCTGTCGCACTGATAAGTATTAACCTGTACAGGTATCGGCCCTGAAACAAAACATATCAATCACCCTCTATTAGTATTTGGGATTCCTTGATTTAGGAAATATAATGACAAATATAAAGACAAATGCATTGTGATTAGAGAAATGCATTACTTTGTAATGTGTCGCCCCCAACACAATATAATGACAATATTTTATTGATCAAACTGGAAAACAAAGGAAAAATACTGAAACAGCTGCATGTTTTGATTTTTTTAAACACTTAGTAGTAGTAAAAAAAGCTAAAAACACACCAAACAACTCATTATCACCTTATATAGCAAGAAAATTCCTGGTTTTACGTCCAACAGAGCAGCATTCGGACACATTTACAGTCCTATTTTCTCTCCATTTAGCTAAAAACATGTGGCTTAGTGACTAAATGCTCACTAGTTGACAACTTTGTTTGTTTGCTGCTTGCTACGGGGCAGGTAGTGAAGTGACGTGTTCAATAAAAGGAAAGCAATCAATGACAGTAAAGTGTTGGCAGGAAAACAAAACAACAACAAATCTGTCTGTAGAACTTCAGATGGGGGTGGTATCGTTGCTTTGATCCAACGTAAATGACTGTTATAGATTTAAATCTAAACCCAACGCCAGCCTGGTGATGTAATTTTAAATAAAATTCGAATAAATGGTGAAGTTTTTGTGCTTTTGGACGTGTAGTTTCTTGAGTTCTTACAGATGTTTCCTCGTCAACAAATGATTTGACGCACATTCTTTAAGCGTTTCACCACATCTGCCCACTCGTCATGCCTCTGCACAAACATTTACATGACTCGTAGGAGGGTGTTTGAGATTCAACACATGCTTTTTTTTGTAACTTAAAGGGTCTGTTCACACAAACTGTAACAAAGATCTTCACACTCAGCATCTTTTTAAGCAGATGGTTCTAAATGTACTCTTTTCTTCATGCTTTGACATATCTTTTTCTCTCTGAAATGACTATGGCTTTTTTTCCTGTAATTTAAGTGAAGTGATATTTTAACTTTAAATGTGAAAGAGTTTATTTTTTTAAAATGTTCTTTAACTCTTCTTTTTCAGTTTTATATGTCTACCCCATAGCACATACACACACACTGAACAGGACTCACCAATCCTGGGACTCTATCCAGCCGGCCAGCCCCTGTCGGATGTCCATAGGGAAATTATCATCGTACAGATAGTCCACATGCTCCAGGAGTCTGATCTCCAGCTGCTGAATCTGCTTCCACTGGCTCATGCTGAGGTGTACAGATGCCACAGGACACACACCTGCTATCACCAAAGAGTGCTTCAAATGGAGAGAAAAGGACAAGGCAGCGTTTGTTTACTATCTGTAGTGACTCACACTTACTGTTAATCTCTTGTAATCATTTCTTTGAGAGATAAATGCTGCCTAAACTCATCTTTCTTACCTGAGATGTTTCTGCGCTGCTTTCCCGTCAGTCTGACTCAACATGTGCGCTTGTTTCCCTCTTTGACTTTCGTTTTTCAGTTGATGTGCCTCTCTGTTCAGGAAGTGGCCTCATTTGCTCTGTGGGGTTGTGCTCAGGTAGTCAGGAAACTCCTCCCCTCCATTCAGCCACGGCACTCACATTTCTTCTGGGTCTGATGTGACACAGATAACAATGATTGACTGGTTATTATGATGTGGCAAGAAGTGTGAGACAGTTGCCTGGAGGGCTGAAACTAAAGAAATGAGCAGATGCCCTGATGAAATCCTTGTAGTTTTTCTTTTGCTTTCTAAAATGCACATTTCTTTTATGTCATTCACATTTGACAAGGCTCGTATGCTAAAGCAATCTCTAATACCAATAATTCCATGTATATATAAAAGATTCATGTTGGGAGGAGCTGGAATTGGAGAGCCAGAAATAAAACTTTAAATCGACTATCAATAATATAAAGAAATTATGACATCATGAGGCATCTGCTTGAAGTCTAGTTGTTGGTGTAACCTTTAAAAACGCATCTCTATGTATCAAAGTCACATATGGAGAAGCTTTTTTCCATGTAAATAATTGCTGTCTGGCTCGAAATGTCTTTGGTCTCGCTCTCTATCGTCACACTCGCTTCAGCTCATCTGTTCAAAGACTGTAAAACTAAAAATAATGAAGAAAGAAAGAATAGAATAGAAATTCTATTCTATAGAAGATTCTATAGAATTCTGCGCTGTAGAATAGAATAGAATAGAATAGAATGCTTTTTTATTGAGCTCCCATTGGGGGCCACAGCAGAATCCAAAAATATAGAAAGTACAAGAAAATAAGTAAGGATTAAACACCGAGGAGCCGTGCATTATACAGTTTGAATGCACGCAGCGGAGTCTAAAACACCACGACGCAAAGCGGAGTTACTCCGCTACCCCCTAAAAAAAATCCTGCTCAAGTTAGGGTACCGATAAATGATTGACGAAAAATCAATTTGAAAAAAATCAGGCCTTAAGTAACTTATGAGGGGTCAAATCAGGGTTTTTTCATGATTCTGAGATGATTGTTAGCATTTATATTCCACCACGGACACTCCATTGTTGAAAAAGGCCACACTCACGTTTACATTTACATTCACAGTAGCTTTCATTTCACATACTTATATGACACTCAGAGCTATTTCTCATTCACACTGTCAGAAGCTTCAAGAGTCATTGTCTATGTCTTCTTCAGACTCAACAACATCATGACTGTAGTTTCTACATGTAATGCCTTTACAGACTCCACAGGCCCAGATGCACATTCACTGAGAGGTGTTTTGAGTCAAGCTATTTAATATCTTGCACTGTTAATAACGTACTTTTCTTTACATATAGTTTTACAGTTTTAACTGTACTTTGAGTGTAAATACTGAGGGCTACATGCATGTTCTCCCCCTTTGTCCCCTTTCTTGTTCTCTTGATTTATTTGAGTTCATTTATGTTCTGTTCTTCCTCTTTAATCAGTTTTAATAGTTAATTTTTTTCCGATCTGTTTTTTTTCTGTTGTTGTTTTGTTTTGTTTTGTTTATTAATTTTTTTAATTTCATGTTTTGCTTTAGTTTGTATTCTGTTTAGTTTTTCTATAGCTTACGCTTGTAAGAGAAGAATGCTGGTTTTGGATGCAGCTGAACTATTTTCTGACCTGTACATGGCCTGAAGCTAAAGCTGTTTGAGCCTGTATATGGGAAAACAGTCTGCAACATAGATTAAGAGAAAGTAATGGAGCTTATTGAAGAATGCTCAATAGTATTTATTAGGCTCATCTGATGATGGTCGTTGTGTAATTTATTGCAAAAATGGAAGCAAAGCAGAAGCCTCTGTTGGAAATCAATGCCATAGTTTGTGAAGTATTCGGCGTCTCTTACCGTCAGTGGTGAAAAGCAACTTTTACTCAGGTGCTAGACAGCTCTGAGGTGCTTTTGCTTGAACAGTTCTAGATTATTAGACTTAGTTTCAGAGGGAAAATATTCATTGCGCTCCTTTACTTGACCATCATACGTTACACCTTCACAACAAGCTTTAATGACGTTATTTTGCAGATAGTTTCTACATATAAAGTATATGACGGGGTTCTAAAAAATGCTGAAAACCATCCACAAGTAAATACAAAGTAAAATTTATAACTAAATGTGGTGAAAGTTACCTCCTTTTAATTTTGACCAACTGTAACATTAAAATGCTAATTTAATGTACATAGTTGCTGGTAATACTATTTGTGTAGCACTTTACTCTTTGAATATTTTTTAAAACACAGCCTGGTGGAGTTGATAAGTGGCCCTGAGGCAAAGCTGAACAAACAGGGCTCCATTAATGCTGTTTCTCCCCTCTAATTTAGGGATTATGCGGTGTGTAAGCACAGTATTAGTTGAATTAATTACTGTGTTTTTGTCACTTCTCACTGTTAGTAGTCCATCCTTTAAGTAAAGGATCTGCATACTCCTCCACCATTGGTTACTATGCAACGCTGATGTCACTGTGGAGTCAAGAAAACACGCCTGGTGTCCAATTAANCATAGATTAAGAGAAAGTAATGGAGCTTATTGAAGAATGCTCAATAGTATTTATTAGGCTCATCTGATGATGGTCGTTGTGTAATTTATTGCAAAAATGTAAGCAAAGCAGAAGCCTCTGTTGGAAATCAGTGCCATAGTTTGTGAAGTATTCGGCGTCTCTTACCGTCAGCGGTGAAAAGCAACTTTTACTCAGGTGCTGTACTCGCAGGAAGTACAGCTCTGAGGTACTTTTGCTTGAATAGTTCTAGATTATTAGACTCAGTTTCAGGGGAAAATATTCATTGCGCTCCTTCACTTGACCATCATACGTTACACCTTCACAGCAAGCGTTAATGACGTTATTTTGCAGATAGTTTCTACATATAAAGTATATGACAGGCTTGTAAAAACATGCTGAAAACCATCCACAAGTATATACAAAGTACAATGTCTAACTAAATGTAGTGAAAGTTACCTCCTTTTCATTTTGACCAACTGTAACATTAAAATGTTAATTTAATGTACATAGTTGCTGGTAATACTATTTGTGTAGCACTTAGCACTTTACTCTTTGAATATTTTTCAAAACACAGCCTGATGGAGTTGATAAGTGGCCCTGAGGCAAAGCTGAACAAACGGGGCTCTATTAATGCTGTTTCTGCCCTCTCTGGGCATTACAGGTTATCACTAGTTTGATGTGTGGTCATTTAATTCAAAGTAAATTAATTTAGGAATTGTGCGGTGTGTAAGCACAGTATTAGTTGAATTAATTACTGTGTTTTCGTCACTTTTCGCTGTTAGTCGTCCATCCTTTAAGTAAAGGATCTGCATACTCCTCCACCACTGGTTACTATGCAACGCTGATGTCACTGTGGAGTCAAGAAAACACCCCTGGTGTCCAATTAATAAACAGCTACTTAGGACTAACTATGTGACAAACCACAACAAATCAGTGGACGTGGATTTACTTGTGAAGCAGCCTAACCAGTTTATTTTATTTAACGCTGACATGAGTACTTTCAGGAGTATTTCAGTCATATTTTCTCATCAAGAACATGTAATGAACAAAACATAATCACAGCATGTAATATTTTATTACATTTCATCCATTATTTATAATGTAGGGGATTAAGTATTTGTTGTTCCAACGTATGGCATCTCTGCATTAGAATAAGCATCTTTAAAAAAAAAAAAAAAAAACAAAGATGCTGGAAATGATAATGGACACATGGAGAGTGGAGGCATAGACTAATTTCTAGGGGACAGGATCATGCTGTTGCAGCTGTCTGCAACCAGTTTTCAGACAAGAAATGCAGTGGCAACTCCATAGGGGAGCCAGAAATCTCTCTGGCCACCCCAGATCTGAGAGGTCAACTTCTTTCGCTGAAACTTCACTGTCTTTGGTACACTGTGAACTTGGTGTACTTTTCTTCACTTCAGACAGGTGAGCTGTCACACACAGTTTAACAGCTGCATTCAAATCATTTGTTCCACAGCTGAATGCAAAGATCCACCACAGCTGGATACTATCTTACTATGAAAGCTTGATCTCTTCAGTGAAGTCAGAATATTTTGTTGTCTACTTATTTAAATACTCTGGAGCATCTCTTCTCCTGGGCTATTCTGAATGGCCCAAAGAACCAAACTGTGAACTCTACCTATATCAGTCTATGTACACACATGGACAAAATTGTTGGTACCCCTCGGTTAATGAAAGAAAAATCCACAACGGTCACAGAAATAACTTGAATCTGACAAAAGTAATAAATAAAAAAATCAATGAAAATCAAGCAATGAAAATCAGACATTGATTTTGAACTGTGGTTTAACAATCAGGACAATGGAATAATTCAATTCAATATAATGCATGTATTGCCTAAATTCACCTCAATCAATACATATCACGTCAATTCAATTTAAATAAGTCACTGCAACTAAAATACTCCATCTACTACATGAATCTCTACATTGTACATCTATGACAGTCAAAGGAAAACTTTACCTTTGAGTAACTATTTACAAGCGCAAAGTTCATCTACAATTAAAATTCAATGAAAGATGAGTCAAGTATTCAAAGAGATGTCACGGCATCAAAGAACTCCTTATCTTCCACAGAGTGAATGACCTCCATGTGTACGTGCTCGGTGTCACCGTTGAGCAACCTGTCGATAAATAACTGTGTGAGATGTGTAACCCAGTGTTATTTTATTGTTACAACTTTTATTTTATTTTCATTTTCTAGTTGATGTGAGTCTTTTATGTACAATGAATGCATCACAGTGCCGCAGATGGCAGTTTTTCGCTAAGTATTGTTTTTTTTTTTTTCAAATTTACTGTGAATGCACCACAGCACTGCACAGAGAGAGAAAAAAACTTTCTTTCATCCTCTCTGAGAGTCGGATGAGGAAAGGATTCAGTAAAAAAAAAAAAACACAGTTTTATCACTGAAAATGTCCTTTTTGTAAGCTGTAAAGTGATATGGTTGAGTCCTGTGATGGGTTAAGCCCAGGAGAGTTGAATATTGTTGAAGAATATCCTGGTGAGTGTTAGATGCATGTTGTGAACCCGGTATAAGTTTAAAGTATTGATCACAGCTGATTCACGAAGCAGTTTTGATGATTGTGTATTGCAGTGACACTCCCGTCCAGCAGGCGGCGCTGAAGCCCGTCTGTATGACTGCAGGGGGACCGCGGGGGTCAGCGGTCAGAGGGGAAAGGTGACGCCGGCGAAAACATGGTCGAACACGGGGATATCCGCGTGGTTCACCGAGGTGGCAGTAAAATAGACTTCAGGGAGCCTGCCATCACCAATGATTCGAGGTTAGTGCATGTTTTCAGTCCGATAATGTTTAACGTAGGTTTGGAGAAGTTCTCGTTGGTTTTGCTGTTTTTATCAGCCAGAGAGCTAAAGCTAATGCTAGCCGTTAGCTTTAGCAATATAAGCCAGCAGCTAGCTGTTGATATGTTCTGCTGCTGTTTACAAACTAATGTCACCGGTTTCTTTTTTCTCTCTGCGACACTGTCGTTTTCTCAAATTAAATATAAATAATTACAGACAAGTACATAATAATTTCCTGGTATTTAAACGTACAAGTCCTAATACAAAGTGCACGGTTTAAGTCAGAGCTTAACCTGATAGTCTGCCTGTTTTTCAGTTATTTCAGAGTAAAATATATTTAAAATGTAAGACACGCGTCTCTCTGCACAGTAAAGTCATCACACTTTCGAAGCTCAGATCATTTCCACATTAATATCACAGTGATAAATGGACCAGTGGCTTTCTAACTGTGCTGTGAAGTTAGTTTAATTTATGATGATTTACAGCTAGAATCACGTGTAGTAAATTGTTTTTGAACTGCTGAGCTAGACCAGGGTTGTCAGTTTTAGCTACTTGTTTGAGCTACCATATCTGACAGGTTAATAATAGTCTGTGATCTGGGTCATTTAAATAGTCCAGGAGAAGAGGCTGGTGATGAAAACTACAAGGGCTAACTTTTCCTCCACCTCTTGCAGCCTCCTCTGTATCTTATTGCTTTTTTTTGCAGTCAAAGCCTGCCAGTGTTTCCTTTTTGAATTACTTATTGAACTGGTTTCCAGCAGCTTCCTACAATGACAAGCCCTGTGACCGATGGCTCTGTTGCACATAGTCATACACATTGCACAAGTGTGAAGTAGATCTGCTGAATGCTTAAATGATGTGCAAAGAACCCAAAATGTACAACACTTGAACTTTTGATGAAACAATGTCATCTCATTTCGGGAGGTTTAAAGCATAAGTGAAGTGTTAGATAGATGTGGGGCTATTTATGAACCTTTCAGAGCTCTAGCCTCAGCCGCCGCTGGTTTGTGTTGCTGCAGGTTCCTGCTGTGTGCCTCAGGAGAGTGTGTGAAGGTGTTCAGCACCTCCACGGAGGAGTGTATACATGACCTGCGGGGACACACCGACCTGGTGACAGGTGTGCTGCTCAGACCCTCCAACCATCTGCAGGTACAGTGTCTTTCTGCATTCATACAAAAAATTACTGCAACAAGCAACAACGAACAAGGGCTTTTTCATGCTGCTGAAGTACAACCACAGGAGTAGTGAACTTAAAGACGCAGCCTTTTCTTAACCATCGCCCAAAACTCATATAAAGTTTCTTATTATAAAGAGTAAAGCAAAAAAAAATCACAGAAGCTGAAGAATCCAGTGTCATACGCTTTTGTTTTATGAATAACTTAATATGTTTTAATTGTTATTGAAGAGTTCATTTGCAAAAACAGATAACTCCATCTTCACAAACCTTCAGAAAACCCACTTTTCCATCGTTTACCTGAGACAATATCAACCAAACTTAAGTTATCTCTGCTGTTGTCATGTCATTTCTGCTGAGTCAAATCCACTCAACGTCAGTTTGATTGATATTATCTCAAGCAAACAACAACAAAAAAAGTTTTCAAAAAATCTACAAAAATGGAGTTATCTGTTTTTGCAAATGAACTCTTCTATTGTTCAATTATACATTTGTCAGTAATTTGACTAACTAGTAACTAATTACTAACAAATTGCAGTGATCCATCTGTGCCTGAACACTAACTTAGCAGCACTCATACTATAGATTTGATGTTTTGGAAAAATCTGCTTTTCGTGTTTCAAAGACTCAAGTATGTCTTTTGTACAATTAATCTAATGTACTTATTTTGTCATCTAAGTTTGTCCTGTTTTATTTTAACATTTGCACATACAATTTTTAGATGGGGTGTCACAGCCCAATATTTGTTTTAAGTGTGATGTGTTTAACTGAACTTTTTCCTGCCAGTTCACTATTTCCACACAGAAAGAAAGCACTGTTCCCTGTTATTGTGATAAGTAACTGTGCTGTAGTACATTAAAGAAGACAGTTCAGTTATAAGCTGTAACTACTATAAATAAAATGTAAATGAGTTAAAGATTCGTTTTGTTGGGATATTCTACATATTCATAAATGCCACATATTGAAGTTGTCACATATTTTACTTCCTGTGGTGATGTGCTCCTACTGCGTTGTAGGTCTACTCCTGCTCAGTAGATGGCACTGTCAGACTTTGGGACTTCACAGATGGCATTCTTATCAAGGTAAGACCTGATTCCTGCTGTTTCTCTTCAGTCTTTGCAGTTACCGTGGGTCATCCCACCCCAGCTTGCACACATTCGCCTTGTCTACTTGTTCTCTGTTTGTGTGTACCATGGAGGTTCCTCCATATGAAAGGCTTTGCCGAAAAACTTAGCCTGAACCGGAAGTGGATGACGACAGCTAGTCTGCAGACATGTCCATTTTCACTCTACTACCAACCAACAGCACATAATGAAGGAAACATACATCTTTCAGCTTTACCACCAATGTTTTGGTTACAGATAAGAAACTACTGCCGTGCTTTCATGCTGCTGTCTTCCCATAGGAGGTTTTGTGTGGAATAAATTTTACTTTGACTACTTTTAACTTGTACACACATCAGTTGGTTTGTAATGAACCTTTATGTGTTTTTATTTTAATTTTTTTTAAGCAAATGTTGACTGTTTCTGGAGCATTGTGCCCTTAAACTATCTACATACTGTCAGTTAATTTAACATAACAGCGCTTGTGTCACACTTCACCTGTACATTTATACGCTTTTCATTAGTTTGGAGAGCCATGCATGGTTCTGTGTGTGACATGCTAGCAAAGGACAAAATTCACAATCCTTCATCTTGGTTGAATTGCTTTTTTTTTTTTTTTTGCATTTCTTCCCAAAGGATGCAATGCACATCAAATAACACCATGTGACTTGGCTTTTCCAACATGCAAGTTGCAAGTCTGTACAATGGTGTCTATGAAAAAACAGTCTTGAATTTGCATCAAATTTAATCATATTTAAACCTGCACACAGCTCTGTGTCCATCTCCACACCTGTTACACCTGCACATGAACTGGTCATTGCATACCTAAACAATGATAGGCTTTATGTGAAATCTTCAGGAAATAAAACAATGACATTCATTTTCGTTACGCATATATTTTTCCAAATTTTTTAGTCAATCAGTAGTCTACCATCAAGAGACTGTCTCACGTTAACAATTATGAAACGATAAGTCTACTGTCAGCATGTCTTTTGCACACTTCTGTTTTAGTTGTTTTGTTGCACATCACTATTTGCACCACACTCCACACAGGACGTTTCTTTACATATTACACTTATTGTACATTTAGCATTTTACATTTTGTTACTGTTTATTTTTGCCTATTCATCAGTATTTATGGTGATGGTAGCTCTGTCTTGTGCTGTATCAACCAAACCATTAATAAAGTCTATCTATCTATCTATCTATCTATCTATCTATCTATCTATCTATCTATCTATCTATCTATCTATCTTACAACATGTTTTTTCCTTCCTATAAAGTCTAATTCAAGAACTCTGCAAGCATTATCATATGATGGAGGAACTTAACAGCCTGGACTGTTTGTTTTGCGCGCAGGACATGGCTAGCACCTGTAATGCCAAAGATGAGAACTTAAAAGTGAAGCAAGTAAAATTACCCTAAGAATAGCTGAGGGCTCACAGGGTTAAGAAAGAACCCATGTTGTGTTTTCTCAGGCATGTGTTTGACAGCTTGATCTCTTCCAGACTTATGTCATCGGATGTCCTATTTACTCCATCTACGCATCTGCAGACCATGAAGGAGTCATCTTTATCGTTATCCCCATGCTTAGTGACAAAAGATCTGGTAGGTTTGACATCTGTTCTAACTGTGATCATTGGATTCATGCATAAGCTTTAGATACACTGTGGGCTTCAGCAAAAAGAAAAAAAATATGTGGGTATTTGAATGTGTTTAGTCTGAATCCAAAACCAGGATAGCTGGCGTGCTCGCTGTCTTTACAAAACTTTCCACCATTGCTTACTGCAGCTTTATATTCAAATGAAAAGCGTTGGTTTTATGGTTTTTTATGGCAATAAATGAAAAGTTCAGAATAAATGTCACTGAACTAGTCGGTCTGAGACATTTTAGATGCGTTAAATCCTGTGGGAAATGATAATTTGGCATTTGGAAAACAATTTAAATGAGACAGTTGTGCTAACATTCAACACTGTTGGTGTGAGCCTTTTTCATTCCTGTGCCTCCAGGACAGAGGTGTACTTTTGTTGATACAATGAGCAGTCTCTGGATAAACACAATTTCAGAGCATTCATCTGGGCGCTTGAAAATGTGGGAGTAAGAAACTGGGTTAGAGGTCACTGAGTATTAATGTGTAACAGACTGATGCTTGACCCAGTGTGTGTGCATGTGTATGTGCAGAGTTGTTCCAGCTGGCTGCCGTGTCTCTGCCACAGAGTGGAGATCAGCTGGTGGAGGCCCGAGAACTTTCTGCTGTGCTCAGCAATGTCAGCTCCAACCCAGCAGCCATCGCCTTTGGTCGAGGGGTACGTACACCGCCGCTATTTTCACAAACAGTCCCTCCGTGAAATCCCTAGCTTAGTCTGGTAGGAATATTGACTCAAGACTTTTCCTACTGTGCCAAATCAAAAATGTCCAGAAGACAATGTTTTCTGCTGTGAGAGCTGACTATAGCTTCACTTCCAATTGTATCTGTTGTCACAAACCCCTATAAAACCTAAAGGGAACATGAATTGAGTGACTACACCTTGTTAAATGAATGTGTTATATCACAGTATGGTTCCAGAGTATACTTCCATTTGTTTGGTAGATGCTGCACTTCAGATTGACACACAGCTAACCCACTGTTACTGTCTTCACAGGGGGAATATATAGCTTCAGCTAAAGGTTTGCAGTTGGAAGTCTTCTTCTTCAAGAAGCAGAAGTCATACAAGTAAGCCAGTGCATCAGTTACTGAGTGTGGAGATGGAAATTAAAGCTGGTATCCACAATTCTGGAAAAAATTTGCTGTTGCTCAGATAATTAGCGCGTCCAAGACTTACCGTTACAGTTGCTCCAATTGCCAGTCTCCTATACTCCAAGCCCTTTTAGCATTTAATAGCTACATTTGACTGTCTGGAATTAGCATTATGGATATCAACAACATGCTTGTGACAAGTGAAAAATTCAATTTTGACAGTCTGAGATATCTGTAACTAGGTTTTGACTAGTCAAAATTGAGTTACAGATATCTGCAATGACCTCAAGAAAACTGTCCTTCGCTTTGTCACACATCCTAAATGCCACTTGCAGATATCTGTAATTCAGTTTTAACTAGTCGAAACTGAGTTAGACTAGGCAAAATTGTGTTGATGACTATGCTCATGCGAGGCTTCCCATTGGATATTGACCCAAATGAACTGGAGGAGAAAAGAGGAAACATAATTTTATCAGTTTCTTAGCAGAAGGAATAGCAGTTGTGGTCATCGATAAGATAGCTAGAAAATGCCATGAAATAGAACGGTAGGACATGATTCAAAAACCACATTTCCATGATTTCCATGAACCCAAAACAGCCGCTAATAGTTTCCGTACAGTCGAATGAATGCCGGGGAGTCTCCCGGGGACACCATGGGAGGAGTGCTGCGGCTTTTAGCGAAGTTTTATTAGGAAATGAATAAATCCTGGTGCGGGTCCGGAGGAGATCCACTACTCAAATGGCAGGGAACGGAAGATAACAGAGCTGAGGGAGCAGGTAGCTACCTGTCATAACTTCTGCCATAATTACAGATATCTGCAACATCAATTCGCCTCGTCGAAACTCTGTTTCAACATATCTGCAATTTCATTTTGACTAGTCATATTAAAAGTTAGAGATATATTGAATTAGAAATCACAATTCATTTAAAGATATCTAGAACTTGATAACAGATATCTGCAAATTATGGCTATCCAGAAATCTAGTTTTAGATATCTACAGTTTCATACTGACTATACATAATTCCAGTTCAAGATATCTATAACGTCATTTTGATTAGTAAAAACGAAGTTAAAGATATCTACAAATGCCATCATAGATATCTTTATTCATCTATTCATCTTTATTTATCTTTTTTGAATTTCCCTTCTGGGATAAATAAAGTATTTTTCATTTCATTTAATGGAGGGGAGTTGAAGATATCTTGATTTGATTTGATTCTGACTAGTCAGAGTGAAACTGTAGATATGTCAAAATGGCTTTACAGATAGTCATAATTTAGTTGCAGATATCCACATCTCACATTACTGATATCCATGACTGAATTAAAAGTATCTGTAATGAGAAACCCCATAGACATAAATGGGGAAAGTGATGTGATTCGTCCAAGGAGGAATTAAGGTGTTGATATCTGAAATCACAATTGTGGATAAGAATAGTGTCATTGTGGATATCTGAAATGTTCATTGTGACTAGTCAGAATGAAACTGTAGATATCTCATTATATATCCAGACTAGCTATTAAATGTTAAGAGGGCTTGCCATAGTCATCCTGTCCAGTGCACAAGCTCAAATGTGTTGTGTGAATCAGTCCATGCCACTTCATTTGGACAAAGCCCCGTAAATTGTAAACAATCACCAGAATTCTTTCAATGCACACCCAATGTGACCAAAAGTCTTACTATTCTTGACTCTACCTTTAAATAAATGACATTTTGTTTCAGAGGTCAAACCAAAACTTTTAATTGCTTTCAGGCACAAATCTAAAGAAAACACAACTTGTTTTTGTGGCATTTGTGCATTATTGACCACAAATTGTTACAGAGCGCAGCAGTGAGTTTGTACCCTGAAATCCCTATTTTCCCACAAAACCGTGAGGATGCTCAATAACTCCAAACACCTGTCCCTGTGTGGGTTGCTAGGTTTTTCCTTAAAGAGGACAACAAGAAGGGAGGCCTGAACACATTCACGTGCGTTGCCTGTCACCCGAAAAATGACTGCATTGCCACGGGACATGAAGATGGCAAGATTCGCCTGTGGTGAGTGACCTTTGAGCGTACACTTTCACACACAGCATGTTGATAGTTTTGCACAGTTATTTCGTCTGCTGCTCACTTGTTTTGAGTGTATTTTGCTGATAGCTGAAGCAGTGAACTCCACTCCCCTAGCATGATGTGAAAGAAACTTCTTGGTCCAGTTAATTATTGTTCTGTTAGCCTGATTGATTTGATTTTGCCTTTCAGTATTTTATTTTAATATTTCTAGCAATAAATCCTGTTTCTCTAACATCGCTGTTCATCTGCTCAGGAGAAACTTTAACCAACAGAAGGAGTACACATACTCCACCCTGCACTGGCACCACAACGCTGTGAGCTCACTGCGCTTCACTCCAGAAGGTACTTGTGTATTAATTACATGTATTTATTTAACCTAGTAGTTTATTACCAAAGGGAAATCTAATCTGTTTCCCGCAGTATGCTGAATGTCTTCTCGTTTTGTTAAGACTTGTTTTTATTGGGCCTTCACCAGAACAAAGACAAAAAGCCTCCCTGCCTCTTTATCTAAGTCTGCTGTTGTTTCCTCAGGCACCAACCTGCTGAGTGGAGGTGTGGAGTCTGTGCTTGTCCAATGGCGATACAACCAAGAGAGTCAGCGGGACTTCCTGCCCCGCCTGGGTGCCGCAATCACACACATTGCTGTCTCACCTGATGGAGCGCTGTTCTGTACCTCACACAGTGACAACAGTAAGAGGCTGTAAACTGTATCCCCCACTCTGATGAAACACAATGATTCTAATTGTGTTAACAGTGGAACCGGTTACGTATATAATCTTTATTGGCGTCAGAATGTAACTGCTGTCGTGAAACTTCAGCTGAAGACTTCTGTACGTCACTCATTTATCAGCTCATTTTGTAGAAAGGTGCTCACTTGTCCTTGAGTGACAGCGATGGATAATGTTTATTGCAGTAATAACTGAAGCAGTCAAATGTGCATGTAGGTTTTCTTCAGAAAGTTCTTGGTGACGGAAGACCGCGATAACTGACTTTTGTGTCTTGTCGTTTAGAGATCACAATCATCCAGAGCTGTGTTAAAGTGTCAGCTGTCCTTCAAGGCCTGGTCAAAGGTGAGTACAGACTGTAGGTGGCAACAGCACGTACAGTGATCATTAACACACTGTATGGGCTCATAAATACCATAAATGACAGTTATTGGAGAACAATCCTGCGGAAAAAGAATGAAGGATCTTGATGAGAGAAGAAGCCTTAAATTCCCCAAACTGTGTTTTCAGCTTAATTAATTAAACTAGTCACCTAAGTTCTTATGTTACTCATGTAGAAAATAATGAAATATTTTGGTTGCAATGAAGTAAAGTTGAATTTGCACCATCAAAGTGCTGTTTAATGGCTTTCACAAAGGAAGGTAATGAAATAACCTCCTAGTGTTTCCTTTTATACCAGCTGCATCAACAAGGTCCTACCTACCATGAGTGACAGCTTTACTCAAATACAAAGGACTTACCACTGTTACCTTTACTGTGTTGTCAGAATTACCTTTTTAGCGAGTCATACTTACAAAAATGCCATACTTTTGTGTTATATGTTGTAGTTTCTTTTCAGTGTCTGAGCAGATTGACTCAGGAGAAAAGAGTGTATACTTTAGACGGCATGAACAAAGAAGATTTGAACCTGTCGGGTTTCTCTGCATGTGTTCTCTTTCTGTCGGGCTGCAGGAGAAAGTGTCCGGACAGACTTGATGGTGGACCCACGCAGCAAAGCTTTGGTGCTGAATGGGAAACCAGGACACCTGCAGTTTTACTCCCTCCAAAGAGACAAACTGCTGTACAATGTAAGCACTCTGCTTTCGTGGCTGAGCTAAAAGATGTCACACATAATTACCCTTTCATTGACACATGCATTTGTTATCCCTGAGTTCAACCCTGAATAAAGAATGAGCTCACTTAATAGATAAACTCTAAGGTCTGTCGTCTTTATGTTCCCCACAGCTGGACATAGTGCAGCAGGAGTACATTCATGAATTGGGCCTGGAACAGTTTGAGGTTGTCAAAGCAGCATTTGATGCCTCTGGCACCTGGCTAGCCACAGTGGAAGAAAGAAAACAAAAATCTGCTGAGCTGGAGATTAACTTAAAACTGTGGGCATTCGATGAACAAACCCAGAGGTATGGACGTCTCCGCTGTAACTGCTTTTCTCTTAAGACTCTCTTTCTGAACAGTCAAGTGAAGACGCAGACAGGAAGCGTAGGGAAAGGGAAGGGGAAGGGGGATCGAACATGCAACACAGGACTCCGGATGTAATCAGACTTTGGCTATGTGGTATTTGCTGTAACCGTTTAGCTACTCAGACAGTCAGTAATGTCCAGTAGAGTTTTTTTAATAGAAAGGAAATAGTTCTGTAATTTTTTTCCCTCTTTGTCCCTAACCCCATTTGATGCAGTTTTGTGCTGAACACGACCATCTCAGCCCCCCACGAGGCCAGGATTACAGCCATGTGCTTTCGCCAAGCCACTGACAGCCAGACCACCATGCTGGTCTCCACCAGCACGGACGGACATTTCAAAGCCTGGCAGCTGGTCGCACCAGCCCACACAGAGGGTGAGCAGTCTAGCTTAGTGTCTGATGTTCTAGTCCTCCAAAAGGCCGAGCAGTTCAAGTGTGATGATGTTAACCGTACTCTTTTGTTTTAGGCGTCTATTTATCCACCTGTGTCCAATTTGCTGTTCAAGAATTATGTTGTCATATCTATGCATAGATGTGTGAGCTGCCCTCATTATAGCTTATAACTGTCTGTAACCCTCTGAACCCCAAGTAAGTGTTTTTTTGCTGCTGTCACATAAAGTCCTGCACCTACACAGAAAAAGCACTCAATGTTTTACGTAGTAACCCTAACATATGCTATAAATCATAAAAAAAGTTGTATTTCTTCTGGCTCTACATACTATAGATATTTTACTACTCGTGTTGTTAAAATTTCTTTCCATGCTGCAGTTCAGCCTAGTTCAGCTGAAAAATCCCTAATTTTTTCTCATGTTATTGTTGGTCACATGTAAGTGAATCACGGCTTTGTGGTTGTGCTGAGGAGCATATTTTATTTTTTGTAGAATCTGGTTTTTGCAAATGGTTCATTTGATGAAAAAAATGAAGTGATTTTGGTGACACATCACAATATTCAGCTTAGATTTGTATAATTCTTTCCACAGAACAGCGCATCAGACATTAGTTTCAGTACTGTCAGAAGGTTAAAAATGCAACTATTCTTTCCGTGTTTTTCATTCTTTTCTTTTTTTTCTTTTAATTTTGGCAATTTTATTAATGTGTTCAATTGTTTATTATTTCAAATATTACATGCCTTTCACATGTTTTGGTGGGTCTTGGGGTTCAAAAAGTAAAACAAATATCTGAGCAAGGAGTTGTAAGATAGCAGTATCCGGTTCTTTTTGATCATATGTAGTTATCAGGCAAAACAGACTAAAGTACTTTTTGGTAATTGAACATCTTTACTGCATATGATAGTGTCCTACAATCATTGCAATGGAATGGGTTCTTTTATTCAGAGTGCATGATTTTACACATTTGTAGTCTGGGGACATCAGTAGGAAGCAAGTCGCTTGTTGGTGCCAGGCTGTTAACTTTTCAGCACATCAGACTGAATGACTGGTTTTAGCCAAATTAGGCAGTATTTCTCAGTAATCCTGCTCTCCTTGTGTCTGTCTCCTGCTCTCTTTTCTCTCGAATGTGCTGGCAGACGAAGGTCCCTCCTGGTCGTGTGATTTTGTCGGAACCTATCGCGGCCTGGTGCCTAAATGCTGCTGTTTCTCAGCCGACAGCTCCCTGTTGGCCGTCAGCTTTCAGGAGGTGGTGACTGTGTGGAGCCCTACCTCCTGGGAGCTTCTGACAACTCTGTCCCAGCCACCAGGAGCCATCAGGTCAGAGCATACTTGCACATAAACGCCCTGCACAGTCAGCAGTGCTGGTACTGTTGACCTGATTATGTTTGCAGCATTGTTAGGTATCGAAAACGAACCCTGAATGCTTGGTCAGATGATTTATACTGAAGTTTAATTATCCATTTTCCTGTTAGGCTGTTTCACAAGTTTTACTATTGTACAGAAAGTTGGAAGCTTATTTACTTAAAAAAGCTGGGGTGTAATAGTAATGTTTTAGTATGGGTACTGAAATGCAATATTTTCACAAACATTGTGACTTAAAAATCTGTAGACCTAAATACACAGAAATATATATACAGAGGCATAGAAATTGTCTCTGTAAACAAGTAGCTATTGTAATAACAAACGCAGACCAACAGAGTTAATACAGAGACATCACAGTTTCACAGTCTGCTAAAACAATCAGGACTGGATAGAACATGTTATTCTTGTTTTGGTGCTCCTGCTGTACTTTTTTTTTTGCCCTTTTTGTAAGCAGAGACACGTCACGACTCACATTCAGAACAAAAAGACTGACAAGTGGCACTTAAAGCACACAGACTCACTACATTTAGTTGGTTTAGATTTTATTTTTTGTTTTGCTGTTGAGGTGCGTCACTGATGTGTGCTTTTGACCCTTTTTGGCAAAAGTGCAGAGTGTTGTTTCTCACCACAGACGGAATGTAACCGCCTGAGCAAGAGAAGGGCTGCCTGTCAGCTAGTAGATCAGTTGAACAGGCTGCAGTTTCGCAATGTTGCTGGAGTCTCAGAAATGTTGGCTGATGTCCCTTCTGCTCACAAAGGGGGCCCTCGGGTCACTGAGGACGCGGAACTACTGTTGCTAGTTTCTGTACCACTTTTTTGAAATAATTCCAAAACACTGAATCAGCTTTTATCATATTCGCAAGAAAAACAATAAGATGGTGACTTGCATAATGTCTGAAAATATAGGAACCAGATCAGGTGGACACTTAAGTGTTGAGAAACTTTTAAAAGGTGGCAGTTCACAAGACTAGAAAATATCTCCTGGTAATTATTGGAAATGGGTATTTGTTTGTGTTACCTCTTACATTTGAAAGGAACGTTTTTCTGTGTAATTTGGGCGCTGAATCGGAATTCTCGACTAGTACGACTTCAGAGTTGAAGGAGGGAAACTGGAAGACATCAATGGTGAGCTGTTTTGACAGCTGCCTGGTGCCACTTACGTAACTACCACCTATAGATGTGGAGAGCTCGGCCAATTGCTTGACCTTAACCTCACTATCTCTGGACGCTTTCTTTTTTTTAAATTAAGAAATATATTTGCCATTTTTTCATAGGAATGTCAGACATTTACTTTAAATGATATTTGGGGATCTGAGTGTTCCACATTTATTGATTTCTTTGGGTGTTTGGTTCTTGGTGGGTGTTCAACCCTGCGCTTGCATTTTACTATGTGAAACCCCCCAAAGCAGAAAACTTCACAAAAGATAATCCTGTGAAATATGTGTGGTGTGAGGAGCTGGTTGGTTGAGGGGGGACTTGAGATTCTTTACAGTCACAGGAAAATAATAGAGACTTTTTTTTTTTCTCCCCCTTCATTAGGGATCTTTGTTTTGGTCGACTAAGCTGTTCCAAGTATCTGCTGGGGTTCACCACCAAGGATCTACTTTGCTGTTGGAACCTCCTTACCTGCTCCTGTAAGACAACTTCTGTACATGTCAAATGTATAGCGGCTGCTGCATGCAGTCAGAGCCATAAGTATTTGAAACAGTTTTCATAATTTTGCACCCGAACACCACCACCGTGGATTTGAAAGTCATTCTATACGTACTGTAGTCCCTCCATTTTCACAGGCCTAATAGTGATTGAATGGCTGACTGATATGCAATCTCATGTCTAGGTGTGACCTGTTTCCTCACTATTTCATGACAAGTTAATGAGATAAAAGGTCAGGGTTGTATTCCAAATGTTAAATTTGCATTTGGTGTTCATGGGAACTTGCAGTATGTGGTCCAAATAGGTGTCGATGAAAATGAAGGATGCTGAAAAACCAAAACAGACCTATCAGGGAGATAGCAGAAATTCTTGGATCATCACTCAGCAACACCAAAAGACAACTGAAGTGGGTGGTTGCAGAAATCTTATGTAAAGAAGAACCCCTTCACAGCATCTGTCCAAGTCAAGAACGTGTCATTGTCAAAGTCTATCAAGTCATGTCCCCATGAATGTAAATACAGACAGTTTACCTCAAGATGCAGACCACTGGTGACACTCAAAAACAGAAAGGACAGATTAGAAAAAAAAAAACTAGCCACTTCTTGGAGCAAGAGTTTTCAGACAGATGAAACCTAGATTAACTTGGAGCAGAATGATTCTTTTCCAGAAGAGTCTGGAGAAGGAAAAAACAAAGACCACATCATCTGCCAAACATGTTGGAGGAAGTGCTTCAGCATGGTTGCCAACAGAACTGGGTCACTGCTGTTTATTAACTGCCGATTAAAGTAGCAGAATGAATTGTAAAATGTATACAGCTCCGCTTTCTATTCAGATTCAGTCAGCTGCTGCAAATTGACAGGAAGGCACTTCTTTAGTACAGGGGGGTAATGACCCAAAACTTAATGCGAGGGCAACCCAAGAGCTTCTGAAGGCAAAGAATGTTCCTAAATGGCAGTCACTTAATGTCAAACCCACTGAGCTACTTTGTACTTACGGAAGACAAAACTGAGGGAGGACATATCCACAAACAAGCAGCAGCTGAAAGCAAAGCGTCTCACATTTATGGGTTCCAGATGTCAGGCAGTCATTGGCAGCACTGGATTAGCTTCTTAGTATTAAAAATAAGTTTATGATTATGAGGTTGTCAAATTACTGTTGGGCCTGTGAAAAAAACTGGCTGTATTCCCGTCACTGTTCAATATAATGTTTTAGTTGAAGCCTTTGAATTAAAGCTGAACAAGCACACTTCAGTCTCGAATTGATCGCTTCATTTCTAACCCACTGTGATGTACAGAAGCAAAGTTAGAATTAGTTACTGTCCAAATACCAACATTTAACTCTAATTTTCTCTTTTCTTCTTTCATCTCCAGTGGAGTGGAGCACCTCCATGGACATCAGCCTGCTGCTGGCTGACCCCCTCTCTGAGAACATGGCTGCCTTCTGCTGCCAAGCTGGATGCACAGACTGTAAGCTTTACACCGGGTGCCCAAATTTGATTTAAATCCCACCTAAAAGCACAATTGAAAAACAATATTTGCAATCAGTTTTTAAAAAATATGACCTGAGTGGTACTTCACAGTCAGTCCTCCAGTCCTACAGGTCAGATTTGAGAAAGAACTCTCGTCTGCTTTGACCTGTATATTGTTTTTACTGGAGTGTTTTACTGATAGCCTCATGAATGCAGTGCTTTAACTCCATAAGATAAACCATATAGGAATGTTTTCTCAAGACAAAAAGTCAACGGTCGTGCTAGTGGCTCAGCTTCAACAAGCGTGCAAGCTAATGATGATGCTAATAGGTTGATGGTAAGCAGGTTCTACGTACAACCTCACACTTTAATGTGTTAGCATGCTAGCAGTTGCTAATTTGCACGGATGGGAATGTCATTAGCTGTTGAAGTCATGAATCAAACTATTGGGCAAATTAAAATTTTTGACCTGATAGTTAGTGATGCACAATATTAAAATTTCTGGCCGATATCGATGTCCGATATTGAGATTTCTGATATCATCGAAAACCGATATTACTGATGTCGATATTCAATTTTTGTTCTCACCAAAAAATGCGTATAGGTAAGCACTGTGAGAACGTGAAAACTATTCAAAAGAAGCCCATACCAAATTAGACTGCATAGCTTCTATATTACGTAACAAAAGTGAAACATATTTAACGTTCAAGTCCAGGACCCATCCATCCATCCATTTTCTATACACCGCTTAATCCTCACTAGGGTCGCGGGGGGGCTGGAGCCTATCCCAGCCGACTTAGGGCGAAGGCAGGGAAGTCCAGGACCATTTAAGTAAAAACATCTGTGAAATAGCAGCAACATCAAATGTAGAGACGAAGGCACTGATGTTAGACAGTCATTGGTTTTTCACATCGGCTGAATTTGTTCATCGGACCGATACTAACATATGGGAAAAAACACTTAATATTGGCCGATACTGATGTGGTCGCTGATATATCGTGCATCCCTACTGATAGTGAATCTCGATGAAACGTCCAGGAGTCGCCAAAGCTGTTAAAGTTTGTCCTGCAGATAACATTCATGACAACAATCAGTATAATAGTTGTTGAGACAGATTCAAGTGGTGGACTGACATACACTGCTGTCCCTAGAGCTAAAAATACAAATGTTTTTCCCAAGTACTGAATGCCTCTCCAAACTGATTTGGAGCCAGCATACAGCTGCTGCTTGTTGACAAAATTAAAAGTTGTTCTGTATAAGTTATCTATAAACATAAACAAGCCCCTTCTAGTGGAAAAAATCTTGAATGACTACAGTTATTAAATTGTGGCTCCTCTTTGGCCTCTGTCACTGCGTCATCTGTCACTTCCTTATCTGAAGCACAAAAATCAATGTTAGTGATTTTTTTTAAACGGTTTTCTATCTTGTCTGCTTTCAGTGTTTGTGTTCAAGCCCAGCGAGCCTCGGCCATTGTTTTCCCAGAAGGCCGTGTGCTCAGGCACTGTGACTCGCGCTGTGTTCGCCCCGAGGGAGAAGATGTTGGAGAGCTGCGAAGAGAGCAGCCAGTGGCTGAACCGCTCTCAGCTTCACTTTCTCACACAGCACATGGTAAACACCACCGTCAAGAAGCCCCTTAATGACATATATCTTGTGTTTAATTGACAACAAAGAATAGTAATGTTCTAAATAAGGTGTTGGGCCAATACGTGCCATCAGAACAGCTTCAGCGAAGAACAAAATTCTTCCCTAAGATATTTCCTCATTTGCTGTTTTAATGATATTTGGTCTAAAATCTCCCATGGATGTTCCGTTAGGCTGAGATCTGGTGTTTAAAGGCCACAGCATGAGATTTTTTTTCATTAAAACATTAAGTAAACCCCTTACGATTACGGATGGAGGCATTGTCATCCAGGAAGAGACCACACCCATCACCATAGAAATGTTTCAGCATAGGATAAAGGTGATCACTCAGAACTATTTGGGTTTGATTTGCAGTGACTCTCTCCTCTAAGGGGACACGTGAACATGGCCGCAAAATGCCGCCCACAACGTAACGAAGCCACCAGAGCCCCTCAATGTGGGGGTCAAGCATTCAGGTCATGGATGTGTTGAGAGTTGGTCTAATGCTGCCACTCAGTCTTCTTGCTGATTTTCCCAGTGGCCACTCTGGGTTTCGTAATAAAAACACCTGCCACCAAACAAACCATTTTCCCCGTAGATCAGCATCAGCATAATAACACCCACAAGACTGGGTGTTATTAATATGAGTGTTTAATCCATGGAGGTTTCATGTTGTAAAGCCCAAACCCTTGTGCAAAGTCAAAGTGAGAAGTGAGATCGATGCGATGCGGAAGCAAATGTGGAGCTTGAAGACTTTTTGGGCTCATGAAGCAGGCACCAGTATCCAGGACTCCTCAATACATCCATTGTTTAGGTTATCAGCATTTTTTGTTCCCTTTTTGAAATGTCAGCTGACTAATGAGGCTACCCTTCCAAGGGACTACAGAGGAAAAGCAGAAAACAGAACCTGAAGGAACTTTCCTGATAATAAACTTAAAAGGACTTTCTGTGGATGCAATTTTTAAAAAATATTTTCGTTATTTTGTTCATGTTTTGGCCTTTAAATAATTTATTAAACAGCTGTGCTCCAGTAATTTAAGCATTGCAGTGAGTGGTCCAAACAAGGCACTACACTTAGAGGTTTTTTCTTTTTTTTTTTTTTACACAGTGCCGTGTTAGTTACTGATTGGCCTTGGGGGCATAACTGTGTAATTTGTTAAGAGATAAGATATTCGTTGTTTTTTACCCCTTGCTGTAGATTACCTTAAAGCGGTACTTGATGAAAACATTTTTCTCTGGAGAAGTGATAAATCCAAAGTGACTGCAATTATGAGTACGTGTATCCAGTCAAGACTGGAAGAAGGAAGCAAATGTATTCTTGATTTTCAGTTCCATATTTTCTCACAAAAAAAAAAAAAAAAAAAAATCCTTGTTAAAAATCGGACTACTGTTATGTTAATATACATATAGTGGTCAGTGGTCATGGCCTGCGATTCCTCCCGGTGTGGACAGCCCCAATGGTAGCATTTACCACAATCCTCAGTGCCATGCCATGCTTCCCTCAGTCCAGTGGTGTGTGTGTATGTATGTGTTTTTTGTTTGTTTGTGTGTGTGTGCCTACATGAAGGATGTTTTTAAATGCCGTAAAGCACTCTGCGTTGCTCTAGTGTATGAAGAGTGCTATACAAACAAAGTTCGATTTGATTTGATAGAGCTTCTGTAAAACTAGTGACTTCTTTTGCACATTCTGTGTGTTTCTGCTGTTTGCTGACGTGACTCTCCTCTGCAGGACCTCATGACGTTCACCACCAAAGCAGAGGATGACAGACTCATGGCTTCCAGCAAACAGGTGAGGCTTACCAGTGCACCAAACACTTCTCAGCACGAGCCTGTTGCAGATATTTGGGCTGTTACCTAAATCCTCAGAATGGTGCATACCAAGCATGTTTACAGGGATTTTTTTCAAGCTGTACAGCCACCCGAGCTTATATGTGATAGCAACTAGCGAAGGACAACATATCAAAACTAACAAAATGAAAGCTGTGAGCTGACTGGTGTCTATGCTCAGTTGTTGCTTCTTCTGAAAGGAGCACAGAAAGCCCAGTCCATTATTCTTGTCTAAAGTTACAGTGCCTGGCAAGTGGTACTAGAAGTGTCCAATAAACAAACCTTCTGCAGATTCATGCAGCTTTTTTCAAAAATCCATATGAGTGTTTTGTCTCTTGCTCTCTCTCCACTTAAAGAAATCCCAACATTATGTTGAAGCTTTACTTCTGACCCACCTATGTTGGCATATTTTCATGAGTATTTTTCCTAACGTGATTTTGTTCCTCCTCCAAGCTTGTGATTGACGACAGCGTCGCCATGACGCCGTTCTACCTGTTACTGGGAAAACACAGACATCAGCAACAGGAAAGCCAAGACCCAGTGAGCAGCCTTTCTGCTGAGAGGACACCTTTACCACAGGGCTCTGTTGCTGTCAAGGAGGTTGGTAGTTCAGTCAAGCACGGAGCATTTCTACTTGTACAGAAGCATCAACATTACATTTTACAACACAAAGACATCTTTTTAGCCTTATCGTATTGGTTTGACGTGACTTGTCTCTCTAACAGCTTCTGCAGTCTCCAGCCCACGTCCTGCCCTCTACTTCTTTCCTCTGCTCCATGTTCGTGCAGTCCCTGCTCATCTCCATCACAGACCCCAGGTCAGTAATCTACTCGTCTGAAAGCCTTTTGTCGAGCTTCAGAAAATCTGCAAGATTTCTGAATCCATGTCCAACTAGTTATTATTAATGAAATAACAATAATAAACATTAAATATGACACAATCAACATTAACCTGACACACATAGCATATCAGTTGTTCAACCACTGGGGGTCTTTTTTTCTTCTTTTTTTTAGTTTAATAACCTATATTTAGTTTCAATTTAATTAAAATCTTTATGTCATCTAGTTATCTGTCTGTCTGTGTGTATACGAGGCGTGTCTACTTCCAGGACTGGTGTCACAAAAGATATATTTCAAACCCAAACTACGAATTTTACCCTTCAAAGTAGCCGCCAGCATGTTTACAAAGAGATCCTGCAGCGTTTGCTTCATTCAGTGCGCGAGAAGAGGTGAGAGTTGTGGCAGGACAAGTCGTGGCTGCTTCACCATGACAACGTGCCTGCTCACAACGCCCTGAGCATCCCATAGTTCCTGGCTGAGAAGAACATCACCGTGCTGGAGCAAACTCGCTAATCACCCCACCTGACTCCGTGGGATTGTTTCCTCTTCCCCAAGCTCAAGGGGGTCATCAAGGGGACCCGTTTTGAAGACATGGATGACATCAAGATGGCTGTGACGATGGAGCTGCAGAGGATCCTGGAAAAATCCTTCCAGGACTGCATGACGGCGTGGCTGAGAAGGCTGGGAAAGTGTGTTAGACTCCAGGGGGATTACTACGAAGGGGAAAACTTGTAGTTTTGGTTTGAAATATATCTTTTGTGACACCAGTCCTGGAACTTTTCTGACACACCTCGTACATGCAGATATATAGATTATATATAGATATGTGGATGTGTGTGTAGGTCTAATAATATCAGCATGATTTGACAAAACAACAGAGGAACTGAGGCGTCACGGGGTTCAGCAGCTTGAGATCCAGCCTAAATCGGTGCACATGGGAAAATGTTGGCTTTGTTGTTTATGTCTGAAAATATGCAGAGTCATTAACCATTTGTTTCCCCCTTTGTGTTCGAATGGCTTCAGGGAGGCCAATAAAAATGCAGAGGAGGAAATGGAGAGTGAGAAAGAGGAAGAGGATTCAGAGGAGGAAATGGAAGCCAGCACCTCGAGGCCGGGGCAGGCGACAGTGAGTGGTCAGTCAGCAGAGTGTGCTGCCCCCACCCCTGCCCTCTCAAAAGCCCAGGCTAGAGAACTGAGGAGGGTGAAGAAACTTGACCGCAGCTGGCTGGCAGGCCTCCTGGACTTCTAGACATGACTATGCACAAAGATAGACTCTCATAATAGGTTTTCACCAGCCACCAGGAAGTTTTCTATTTTTTTTTTTTGCTTCATGCATCGTCTTCAAGTGGATTCCTTCCGGAAAAGAAAAACAAAGTGCCCAAGTGGAAAGAAATCTCTGTTCAAACACAAGATAAATATTTGAATGCATAAGTCGTTGCTGCTTTGGTGGCCTCAAGTCAGTCAATGTGGACACATCTATTGGTTTCACCCACTTGAACAATAGACGTTTCTGCACAGTTTCTCTTGTTTAAAAGTGCGGAGTCTCTGTTGCAGGGAAATTGTCCTTCACAAGCAGTTTTTTGGACTGTATTATGGTATTAGGACTTGGCTACACCCGAATATTACTGTTCCTGTGAGTCTGTGTGTGCATATTTGCAGTTGTAGCCTTGTTAGATAATAAATTCTTTCCAAACACGGTGTGCAGCAGTTTCCCTTTCTGCTGCACTAGAAGTTCAACGTGAGCTCAGTTCCTCATTTGTTGTGTTTGACTAATCACAAGTGATGCTGTGGTCTGTCCACGTGCACACTAGAGCCCTGTTGCAAATATTCCTGCAGTGGCAACCCCTTGTGAGTCCGTATCACTCCTTGCAATTCTTCTCAAATTGGTTTTGTCAATATGGAACCTTTTACTTGCTACCCTCTAAAGTCTGAGTTCCTGCTGCAGAGAAGCATCCCCACCGTGCTCTGGGAACACAGTATTTCTTTTGGCATAATATGGCCCAGAATTCCATACTAAGCTTTCAGCGTATTGTAACTCAAGTGGTCTGAGAGTAAACAAGACATCTGCACCACCTCTTGACTGCGTTTTTACAAAATCTGGCCTGTGAACAAAGTGTGAAGCGATCAACGACCACATGGTCAGAACCATCAGGACACTTCCAAATATATTGAATTGTATGCCACTGTTTGATCATCACTGTCCTAAAAAACAAAAAACGCAGCACCACAGATGGTTTTGGGATGCCATCATCAGGACAGTAAATACTTCTGCCATCATTTATTGTTTTCAGATTTGTATAGATTGGTTGGTGTTGCTTGTATATCGAAGTATTTTTGGTAGCTATTGATACGTGTTAAAAAAGCATCCACAGTGAGTCAGTTTCCACACAAGGGCCAATGGCAGGATGGAAAACTTTTATACATACCTTGTTTTTCTACACACTGAAGTTTAATAAAAAAAAAAAAAATTAAAGGTTTTCTTCAAGCTACCAACTTCAATGACTTTGCCTCGTCTCTAACCTTTGTACACATCAGTGTGTATTCCAGAGTCCAAACTCGCAGCCTTTTTCCATTGCCAGTATTATGGGATGCAAATGATTACATGTGTGGTGTGTGTGTGTGATATTTCTCATATTGTATAAGCTGTTGAAGCATGACTGACATCAAAGGATCAGAATTAAGACATCAACAAACGTCAGGACGACATCTTTGATATTAGCTACTCCCTGCTTTTCTCCTGAGATCGTAAACTCTACATTTTTTTTTTTTTATGTGTAACTGAAATAGCATGTTATAGGTGCTGTAAAGTCAGATCGCGCAGATTCTTGAGTAACGAGTGCTGAAGTCCTGAGTAAGCTTTTTTCCTGAAGGCGAGGATCACGTTTTGTTCCCAGGGTTGGATAAGACCGTGCACTTTCATCTCAGCATTTTCAGTTCCTTTCTCAGTCAGGTGCTGTTGCTGCTCCGGGGCCTCCTACTGCTGAAGACACATCTAATCTGTCCTGTCACGATGCGAGTGTGACGGACGTTGGTGATTTCGTTGCTGCTGATCAAACTGGGTCATCCTATATATCACCATCTGGTCCTAAACTGCATTAGGCACTTTTATGGACCTGATATGATCTAGAGATTGTAAAGCACGCCCTGGAACGATAAAATATCGTGATTAACTACCTTCGAACCAAAGAGAAAAGGAGAGCGGGAAATACAGTAATTCCTGGAAGGCATCTGTATTAATCTATGAGTCTACTTCACCTACATACTCAACAGACATGCCTGCATAGACAACCCCTTCACAGAAATGTGACAATAAACGAATCTTCATCAGAAAATAAATCAAATCAGAAGGTCTGTATATATACAGTTGAAACCAGAAGTTTACATACACCGTACAAAAACCCACATAACCTTTTTTTTCTCTCTATCTGACATTAAATCAAACTAAACTTTTCCTGTTTTAGCTCAGGGCTTTGTGATGGCCACTCCAAAACATGGACTTTGTTGTCCTGAAGCCTCTTTGTAATTAATCTGGCGCTATGCTGAGGGTCGTTGTCCATCTGAAGACCCATTAGTGCCCAAAGCTTTAACTTCCTGGCTGATGTCTTGAGATGTTTCCTCAATATTTCCACATAATCTTCTTTCCTCATGATGCCATCTATTTTGTGAAGTGCACCAGTCCCTCATGCAGCAAAACACCCCCACAACATGATGCTGCCACCCCTGTACTTCACAGCAGGGATTGTGTTCTCAGGCTTCAAGCTTCACCCTTTTCCCTCCAAATGTAACGATGGTCATCATGGCCAAACAGTTCGGTTTTAGTTTCATCAGACCACAGGACATGTCTCCACAAATGAAGGTCTTTGTCCCTGTGTGTATTTGCAAACTGTAATCTGGCTTTTTTTATGTTGCTCTTGAAGTCTTCTTCCTCTCTGAGCAGCCTTTCAGTCCATGTCGGTCCAGAACTGGTTTCACTGTGGATAATGACTCTGACCAGCTTCACCAGCATCTTCACAAGATCTTTAGCTTTTGTTCTGGGGTTGATACGCACATTTTGCAGCAAAACACTTCATCTCTGGGACACAGAAATTGTCTTCTTCCTGAGCGCTATGATGGCTGCACATTCCCATGAGGTTTAGACTTGCATATAAATGTTTGAACAGATGAACGTGGAACCTTCAGGCATCAGGAAATTATACCCAAGGATGAAGCAGACTTGTGGAGTTCCACAATTCTCTTCTTGATATCTTGGCTACAATGAAAGCAGTGTGTTTGAGGTATGCCTTACAATACATCCACAGGTGTGCCTCCAATAAACTATCCAATTAACCTATCAAAAGCTTCCAAAGCCATGACATCATCATCTGGGCTTTCCCAAACAGTTTGAAGGCATAGCAATCTTAGTGTATGTAAACTTCTGACTTTAAATGAAAGTAATAAAAAAAAATCTCTAAAAAATTCTCTATCACATTATTCTGGTATTTAGCAAATATAAATAATTTTGGTAATCCCAACTGACCTAAAACTGTTAAAGTTTAATCTCATTTAATGTCAGACAGTGACAGAAAAAAAAGGTTTTATGTCGTTTTTATGTCAGTGTATGTAAACTTCTGGTTTCAACTGTATCTTTAAATATGAAGCTATCGCCAGTTAGCTTAGCTTAGCATAAAAACTGTGTTGATTAGTCTGGTTTTTATATGTTTGTTGAGATAAGTGCCGGCTTTAAAGATGTGCAATTTATCATTTCACTCAAATGACCAGATTTCCCCAAAAGTTGACAAAAAATCCTCCAGCAACTGAGAAGGTTATCCTGCCTCGGGCAAACTAACGTAACCAACCACCAGACCAACAGTCTGTAAAGTTCCAGTGTGTACTGCTGTAATTATACACTGGAAAATGCTGTGCATGCTACACAGCGTACCTGACTAATGACTGACTTGTGAAATTGAGCAATGTATGGACTTCTAACATCTGACTTTTCCTATCAGCTGTAGTATTGGTTAAATATTATTACTGATGTTTCCTTGAAAATTACAGCAAAAGTTTTTTTTCTTTCTTTTTTTTACTGGGAACTGCAGCTTCATCAAAAGAAAACAGGATACTGACCAAACCTACATGCTTACTGTTGATAAAGTCTGTTTCTCTGAATACCTATTATTATAGAAGATACTGTAAATCTTGCACATAAAAAGGATGATATCTCAACTGCGGCACTTATCTTGAGTCCCAGTTTATGTCTGTACATTGGACTTTTGACACAGTCAGCAGCATTTTTTTCCCTCGCAAGTATACAGTTCATCAGGTGTGAGAGCTCTGAGTCACGGCTCTGAACCCTGTTTTTTTGCTTTGACCTTCTGTCTTGAACTGATAAACGCTGATCGGCCACAACGTTAAAAAAAAAAAGGCTGTTGAAATGAATAACATGGATTATCTCAACACAGTGCAATGTTCTGCTGGGAAATCTTGGATCTACACAGAAACGTCACACTGTTAAGTGGACGTTAAAGTGATAAGTACCAAATACCTAACTGGAGCTCAAGGAACATGACCAAGAGCCTGGGGTGTTGATCTGGCCTCCAAAATTGCCAGATCTCAACCTGATGGAGCATCTGTGGCACTGCGACCAACTTGATCCACAGGGCCATGATGAATCCGAGGTGTGTTGGTGGCCCTACACAGATTAGATCATTGTGAGACATGTCTTAGAATACAGCTGACAGAGTAAGTGCATTTTGAGAGTGCAGACTCAGCATAGAAAGATCTCAGCATGTCATGATTAACAGTCTTAATCTTTAAAAGGAGACAATGAAAGTTTGTGTTTTTAAAGTGTATAAATAAAGAGATCAGTTTTATGGTTACATGTGTTTTTGTTTTTAACTACTGTTCGAAATGGAATAAACCTTTATAATGTACAGTGCTTAACAAATTTATTAGATCACCTGTCTAATTTGTTAAGAACAATATATATATGTATATATTAATCCTCACTAGGGTCGTGGGGGGGCTGGAGCCTATCCCAGCCGATTTAGGCGAAGGCAGGGGACACCCTGGACAGGTCGCCAGTCTATCACAGGGCCACACTTAGAGACAATTTAGAATCACCAATTAACCTCAACATGTTTTTGGACTGTGTGGGAGGAAGCCTTGATCCACAGGGTGGATCCACTTGATCCACTTGATCCACTTGATCTTGATATATATATATATATATATATAGAGAGAGAGAGAGAGAGAGAGAGCATCCAGCATCATGAAGTGCTTTAATTTGCACTCAGCTCTTGACGTTTTAGCATTTAGAAGACAGGAATGAGGAATTTCAAACTGAACTCACCTTTTTATACCCAAATCTGAGCCACTGAGCTTCTCTGAGAAATTAATCAAGCATAACATTCAACCACTAAAACTAACTCTTCTGTTCAGGAATGCAAGTAAATAACTATAAATTTGACATCTTAATCAAGAAATAATAATGTGCTTTACTATTTTTTCAGGTTTTTTTTTAAACAGTGTATTTGAAAATTCACAGACAACAATAAAATAATTATATTTTAGCATTAAAAATATCGGCTGGGATGGGCTCCAGCCCCCCTGCGACCCTCGTGAGGATTAAGCGGTGTATAGATAATGGATGGATGGATTAAAAATATAATTTGGGTTAAAGAGCTTCTACATACTGGTGTATTAACCATTGCAGAAACATAAGAAATGATTTTGGTAATTACCAACGCTGTTAATTTATGGAAGCTGTGGCATAAACCTGACATTGGTTGGTGGTCTAATACATTTGTTAAGCACTGCATATCACTGATCAAATAAAAGGGATGGTAATATGTGAGGTAGTTTTTATCTGTGATGTGCACACAAACTGCCTGCAGAAATGTAAAACTGTACAGCTGTACTGATTCGCCATCTTAGCGATTAGCAGTAAATTGGTGTAAATCCCTTTGAGTGGTCCTAACTAGGCTGCAGGTAGATTAAATGCATGGCAGTAATGACATATGTAAGTCCATTTAATGCTAAAACGAGCACAAAATGCCGAGTCACTATCATGCCTCAGGCTCAAACCCTCCTTTCTTGCTCACGCCGTGCAAACCCAGATGGCTCTTTGTCTTTGCAGCAGCCCTTTAAGTGCAGGTCATCCAGCTCAGCTTAAAGTCAGTCAGTTTAACACTGGCTGCCTAAAGAGAAGGGATTCCTGGGAGGAAATTAGCTGCTAACTCTGCTGTGGTATGTGACCTCACACAGCAGCAGCCAAGCCCGAGACTGAGGCCAAAAAAGACCTGCGAACATAATACACACCCACAGAAGAGTTTCCAGACAAGCAGTTGCAAAGGTTTTCTTTATTTAAGAGACCTCATGCAATACAAGCAGTACCAATGTCCTCATATTCAGTGGAGTGCGATCATTGTACATAAAAATGAATCTGATTTCTTAATGATTTCATGTTTTTGTCTATCAAACTACAATAACACTGATATACTGCATATATATATACACATGTGTAGAGATATTGTCAGATTGAAGCCGTATGATACAGATGTATTCAAATGACATGCAGTAATCGCTTTGAAAACAAATTTCAAAAAAATCACAATTAACACTAAGTATATAAAAACCTGTAATAAAAAAAGTTTTCAGACAAACAGCATAACAACAGTATACACAATATATATATTTTGTTTTACATTTTTTCCAATTGTACATTAGGTTTATAGTGACTCACAGCGAATGTTATTTACATTAAAAATATAGACTTTATGGCCATGTGTGATCTTCCTGAATCAGCAGAGCAGCTGTTTTAAGAGCTGAGGTTTTGAGGGTGGAACATGAACATTTTGAAGCTCTGTTCCCAGTAAGCCTGCACCTCGAGACACACCTGCAGACATCCATTTTCTCTACAAGGTTTCACAGGAATGTGCCGCGAAAAAGCGGTCCTCTGTTCTCTTACATCTGGTGTGGCTAGCTCTGTTTCCAACCCAAATATTTTTTTTTCCTTCACCACCATTTAAATCTTGGCTGGACTGGCTAGCTTTCTAAGTTGAAGTGTGGCTAGTAACGGTCTCCAAGTAGCCACGTATGTGCGTTAAACAGCTGTCAAGGCTATTTTCCAATAAGGCGTCGGGAATTACTGAGGGTCACAAACAGTAGATACAGCTATACTAAGTACTTTGGGAAGATCTTGACAGTGATATTTTATAGCTTCTGAGAGATTAAATCAAATTATTCCTCTTACAAATTAAAGGTTAAATTCATAGGAAGTAAAATGCACCTTTGGGTTTTACTGCTACAGTCCTTCTCGGTCTGTATGTCGCCAAGCTTTACGTATCGTAGGCATTGCTACGACGCCAGCATTTGTAAATATCCTAAAGTTTTGAGACGTCTTTTTCTTATAAAGATGTTAAATGACTTCACGGGAAAAAGTAGCATAGAAAAAAAAGCTTTTGTGAGGTACTATTTCATGACTAGACTGGACCCGTGAAGCCAAAGCCATCAGTGGCAGAACTTTGACTTGAGTGGAACGGTGCCACTGTAAAAGCTCACAACAATGAGAGCGAAAGGCTTGTTGGCAATCTGAAGCAGGAACATGATATCAGATAAGGATTGCTGACTAAGTTCCTTGGCTGTTTTTGTTTTTTGGAGGAAATGGGGGTGTCTGGGGTAATCTGGGGAGGGTTCACAGGAGCTAGAATCATTTTTTTCCTCATGAATATCCGGCGCTGTGGACTGAACTATGTGCCTTCTTTTTCTTAAAACCACATTGCCCCCCCCCACAACAAAAAGCCTGTCATGGCTGGTATAGCATTGTGCAGTGGGTGGGTCGGAGGGGGTCTCGGGGGGAGTGAGGACTTCAGCCTTGTGCAAAAAAGTATTGAACTAATGCCTGATCACGCATTAGGTCTACTGACGGATGTCAATCACTTTATAAAGTGCCTGAGTAACGACAATCACGATTGAGAAATCACTCCAAAGAACTTAAACATGAAAATCAAAAAAAAAAGGTGACAAAATTACACTGTTAATGTAAACTACCTGAAAAATTAAATTTAAGTACAATCTCCAAGCGTGTTCAGAAATATTCAGATATATTAAGGTTGAACTGCTTTCACCGGGTGTAAAAATATATATTTGGAATGCAGAGATTACTGGTTTCCCTCACTTCCTTTTATGCCCTGTGGACTTCAACTTTGGTAACTGAGAACTATTGATAAGGGTGCATAGGGTTTCTCATTTGTTTTATATGGCACAACTGCAAGAAACACAATACTGATGATACAACTATTTAAAAAAAACACCGTCTGCATTTCCTGAATAAATACAGCTAAATGCGTAACCCTTATAAAGACGTATTAAAGAGACTAGATCCCAGTTTTGTGTTTGGTTAAATAAAAGTATCCTCCTCCCCTCAGGAGGAAGACACCCAAAACCTGCTCATCATACATGTATATATGTATATATGTAAGCTGATGCAACCAAAAGCAGGCTCTCAGAGAACAGTGAGCAGACACAGCTACAGCACCAATGAACTCGTGACGTTCTGTCTTTTAGGATCTCAGACGGTCGTCGCCTTTAATTCAAGCCTCAGTGCCTGCTTCCCTGCAACATTTCTACCTCATTTTGCCCTTTTGTTAGCTGAAGCACCTTGTATAAATCTTTTTCAGCTAGATCCAGGCAATTAGAAGGAGAATATTTTACAGTGCCGTATCCCCTGATTCCTTTAACAGCACTCAGAATAGAGCCTATTAGTGATGGATCCTTATCTGACACGTGTAATGTGCTGAGGAGCAGGGATCCACAGACGAAAAGCTGAGGCTCTCATCTGACTCAAAATGTTACAGAAACCCTGCCTTCTCTAGAGTCTCACTACAGATTAGTATTCTGTGACTGTAAGCTTTCTACTCATCTCCTTCTGCTAATGATTAATGCTTTATGAACAGCTAGGCATAGCGGGTTAAGTTACCATACTCGTTTCGTTAGCATTAGCATTCAGCCAGCTACAGACAGTGATGTTAGTTGGACAAATAAGATGCAGGGGTAGGGTAAGGCTTGAGAAGTATGTACCCAGGACAGAGTCTCTTTAACAGGGTTAGACGGTGGTGGGAAGTGAGGGGCTGTCATCCGTCTCAACCTTCTGCTCCGGCGAGCAGCAGAGGAAGAGGCGGCTGCCCAGGCTCTTGAAGGCAAACCGAAAGTACATGATGTGACCCATGGCCACAAAAGAGACAGAGATGATGACCAGGAGCCCGAAGGCCTCTGGGTTCGGAGCCAGAATCACCATGATGAAGTGCAGAAGGTCTAAGAGGTAATTCATGGAGTTCTGGACGCCGTTGATCACACCTCGCTCTGACTCAATCACATTCTCCTGGATGAGCTGGGTCACTGTCAGGTCAAAGGACCACAGACCTGCGGGGATGAGACGGAGGTCAACAGTCAGTACTAATGGCATTTTTATAGCCGCATTAAAAACAACTTCAGAACTCAACAGTAGCTGCTATCAGGCAGTATCACAGGTATCAAAGGTTGCAAATATTACTCTGACATCCGTGGTCGACTCGTACATGTTCCGGGCAGTTATGAGATAATCCTGTAAACCTGCCTGAGTCGCTTCTAGGAAGTCGTAATTTGCAAAATTGTATAATCTTATGAAAGGAAGTGAACATGCCAATAAAGCGCTGACACTGAGTCCAGCACACACTCATTTCCTTCACAACAAAACTAATAAAGATAAACTTGATCATTTGCACTTTCAACTTTGCTTCTAATGGTGCATCTTGCAGCTACATCCGATGAAACATCACGAGTATTTAGATAACCACTTCTACCACGTGATCAGGATGACAAACAAGGGGACGCACGTTACTCACCAACTCTAGCAGCAATGACGCCAGCAAACAGCAGACTAACAGACATGTAGGACGGCGGAGGATGCTCTTCAGCAGGTGCGGCAGTAGTGATGTTCAGACTGGTAAAAGCACTGGTAATGCTGTGCTCCGCCTCAGGCAGCGTCTTCTCTCCTATCAGGTGGGAGTAAATGTCCTGGAACGGGGAGACTCTGAGGTTGAAGGGGCTTCCGGGAGCGAAGACGGAGACGACGCACAACATGAGGCAGGACAGCTGGGCCACACCCGAGATGAAGCCCGTGCGGATCAGGCCGCACTTCTTGCGAACCCAAGTGAAGGCGACGGTGCCGCAGATGCCCGAGACGGCCGATGCCCCCATCAGCAGGCTGAGCACTGAGCCGTTGAGGCCCTGCGTGTAGGCATAGCCCGTGGTGATGCAGTCGAAGCCCAGCACCGTCATGTAGAGGAAGGCCAGGGACATGCCAGCAAAGAAAATGCTCTGGTTGTAGTAGGCCACCCAGCCGGACTTGAAGGTGCGCAGGGGTTCGGCCACCTGGTAGCAACAGCCGCTCTGCTTGGGGGAATCGGGCTTGTCCACCGCTGAGGTTTCATTCATCAGTGGCTGAGACGACTCTTCAGGACTTTGGCCGTTCTCCAGATCTTTGAAACAGCAGAAAAGCAGAGATTTAGTCATAATTCAGTCCAGACCATGAGACACATCCAAACTCTATAAATGACATGATACCTGAATAAAATACATAATTCTACCAGGACTTTAACTTCAAAAGACAGAAACCCAAGATGACTGCAGCTACCTCTTGTGGGGCTGAGCTGTTTGAGCTCCTGCTGCTGCTGCTGCTGCTGCTGCTGCTCTTTTTGTCCGGCTTTCACGGCCAACGCGGGCGTCTTCTGGTAGACCTTCCACAGCAGCGCGTACTCCACACACATGGAGCACAGGTTCCAGCCAGAGATGAAGCCACAGCCAATGTAATGGGAGCCAAAGGCCATTATCTGGCCCACCAACATGGGAGCCAAGATGTTGGTCAGCTGGTCGATAATCCGCACCGTGGCATTCATGTCTGTGTGGCACAAAAATGCAGGGAGATGTCGGTCAGTATTAACAGTTTCTCTACAACTGATTTAGTCAAAGGAAATATGTTCAAACAGTGATTGTCCTTATAGTCGAGTAGCTTTTACACCAGGACGATGGCACCAGCACGGCACATTGATAAGGGTCAACAAGTTTAAAGTGCTGAGAGTGTTTTGCACCATGTGAGTAAATCTTTTAAATAGCTTATAACAATCAGGAGAAAACTGTGAGAACATAAAAGGTTAAAAAAAAAAAAATGGGAGTGAGTCAGCATCCGGGGTTCAAAGTCTTCACCACTAGTTCTGATAACGGATCACGCGAGGCCTACATTCGGCGATAAGCCAGCAGTGGGTATAGAACACTGACCTGCCAACTTGCTGCTGTCTTGACCTGCCACAACCACCACCCAGTCCCTCTGGATGGTGATGGACGTAGCCGTGCTGGCCAGGTTCGCGATGTTGGCAATGGTGATGACCAGAATGTAGCAGGTTGTCTGAAAAACAGAATGAGCGCAGTTTTACATTTATTGAGCATCTGTATTGATTTTGTGTCCTAAAATCACATGACAAGACCAAAAAA
>NW_007578749.1:177701-187601 GCF_000690725.1 Stegastes partitus
GCTGTATCTCGTGTGTCTGTAGCACAGAGCTCTTTAAAATGCAACCACACTTACAAAGAGTGACATGTTCCTCCATTATGATGAACACACTCTGTGGTTTATTTGGATTCAGTCCCACATACACTGTCCTGCTGCCAAAGTCACTAACGAGAGCTCCAAATGTGTATTCATCTGCAGCTAAAAATAGTCCCCCAACTAATAACACCGTTTTCTCCTGTTTGAATGACGCTTTTTACAATCTTTTTCTAGTACAAACAATATATTTGCACCACATTTTTTAAGTGTAACATATTCACTAAGTGCAAACAGACTTGGGTGTGAGTGCCTCAGATGGATCAGGAATGTTGTAAAGTACTGAAAGTCAAACTACACAGCCGCACATTGTTGGTTTGGGATTTTCTTTTTTAAAGGATTTGCTGGAGGTGAGTGAAATATGAAGTTACACCACAGTTAATATTTAAATGTAGATATAGAAAAGGACACAATTATAAAGAATTAGACACAGTAAGAAATGATGTATTTGTGGAAATGGGGAATATGGGTTTTAACCTTTTCTAACACTGTCTCATCAAAACACAGCTGTTCAATGAGACTTAGAGTTGAATAGCCGTCAGTTTGAAAGTACAGATTACCCTAACGGTTAGGGTAATCGATACTTTCAAGGGCCTAACCCTAGTACTGATGACAAAAAAAAGAAATCAACTAACCAGAGGCAAAGACCAAGTGCTGCTGTCACATGTCATGGTATATAAGCTAAAGACAAATCAATAAGTTCTTGTAGAAAAAAACAGAAGATCTGAAAACCAGAAGCCTCATTTGAACCCTTCAGACGTGGCTGCTGGCTGTTCTGTTAGTTGGTCTGTATCGACATTGTAATGCAGCTGCTCTGGTCAGAATAGTAACAAAAAAATGCTTCAACAAGCTCGGTCACATTTCTGCTCTCCCTCTCTTTCCTTCTCTGTCATGTGACAGGCCTTGAAGAACCTGCTGACTACACAGCGTTCAACACTTAATCTCCTGTTTCACCAACCTCTCTCCACCTCCACAAACACTCCCGACAACCGCCGGCCCTCTAAATTCTCTCACATGGTGAAAAAAAAAAATCGCCCTCTTTCTCTGAAGACCCAATAGCGTCCCACAAATGCAGAGGGCAATGTTGGAGGCATTGACCCAACAGACGGGCTTTTGTGTTCCTCGTGCAATTCTGCATCTCAGCCTCAGTCAGTTGCAGACTCAGGTCTGAGTCTTTAAAGTGGTGGAGCTCTTGTTGAGTTACATAGTCCAACAAGTATAAACAAGCCTCTTGCAAACACACAAACTCTCTTGTCAATAGCCGGACATGTATGTGTACTCTCGTGCTTTTTTCCCTTGTGACAAGCAAATCTAATTATTTATGCTTGCAACACAGCAAGCTATGTTTTTACTGTGATTTCAAAATAGTTAATCAAAGTTTTAAAAGGCTTTACAAATGAATTCTTTTGAAAACCAAATAACTACGAACCAGCTCTGTAACTATGCATATTGAACCGCAGTCCTAAATCATATTGACATTGGAGCTCATATCAGTAAAAGCAGAAGCTTTCAGAGAGCTACACTTGAAGAAAAGGGATATAAATGCTTTCAGTGAAAATGCCCATCACAGCACATTGAAACAGTGAGTGTGGAAGAGACAGTAAGGGGGGGAGATCTTACCAGAATCCATCCATTGTAAAGCTCCACAAGCTGTTCTTTGAACTGGAAAACAACCATCAGGAGTATCCCACACACGATGACGCAACTGTTCTGGACGAGCAGCGAAGTCTGGGCCACTGTGGAAACACCACGACCGGCATTAGGGACAGAAATCTGACCAAAGACAACAGGTTTCTGTCCGATTGCACTAGTTCATTAACAGTGCCTCCACGAGATGCCCCCACCGTTCCTGGTTTAATCTAATAGTGCCAAATTCCTCTGGATAAGCATTCCACAAAAGGTGCATTTAACTGTTAAAGTGGGGCAGGAAAACACTCGTACCAGCTCCACCGATTGTCCTCCACACTCAAATTCAGGATCTAATCTACAAAATTTGGGTGTTTAATTTATGACAACCTGCGTTTACAGTCAATGTCTCAAAAAAAAAAAAAAAACAGCATTGATTTTGTGCTGCCTTACCTTTGAGCCTGGGGTTTTTGTCCACCCAGTCCCCTATGATGGCCCCCAGCAGGAGCACGGAACCGGCCACCACCAGCCCATACACGGCCGTCAGCAGCAGGCTGTTCCCATACAGCTCCACCAGGAAAACAGCCACAGCAAAGTTCCACATTCGGTCGCCCTGGGAATTCAAATTCTGATTATTTATAGGCCCCGGGCTGATATTTGATTCAAGATATCCAGGTGGGGGGCTGACAGGAAACATGGTTTACATGCTGCATAAATAACAAGCAAACAATAAAAAGTGTTATTTTTATTCTCATAGATGCCTCTCCTGAATCTATCCTCTAGAGCTATTTGTAAAGATTGTGTGGTGAGCTACACAAGGAAAACATGTGATTTTGCATTGTAATGACAGCTGTAGTGTAACAATAACACATCCACGTTGTTTCACATTATTAGCCTGTCATCATGATGAACACGTCCACATTTACAGCATGATGGGGTGTCATTTGAATAGACAATAGTGTGGCTACCAATACAATGGGATACTCACCCATGTTGACAGTGCATGTCCCATGTAAATAAGAAATTTCGCCGAAGTGAAGAAGTCTGTGATGGATTCTGCAGAGAAAACATTCATTTTAACGATTTATTTCCTTTTGATATAAAAGCTCCTCCTGGGAAATAACTAGCAACCTCTCATGCAATGACAAAACAAAACAACTCACCACAGCATGTCTTCTTAGGTCCAGAGTTATCCATTTTTAAAAGCAAATGTCGCTTTATGCTAGCTGCTCTATTGTAGTGCAAGAAAAAGGAGGTCAACCGAGGATACGGCTGCAGCGACTCGCGCACAAGATTAATTTAAAAAAAAACCGACAAAGACGCGGCGTTTCTCCCCCTTTTTTTCTTCTTTTTCCTCCTTTCCAAACTTAGCTATCACTGTAGCTGAAGTTGGAAAGAAATAACCGAATAAAAAAAAAAGAAAGCGGTTGTGTCGCAGGAACTGGGAGCCAGGAGCAGCTCCGGTGGACGCTTCGCTGAGCTCTGCTGCTTCTGTTTACGTCCCGCCTCGAATATACTCCCGCGGTGACGTCACCCGCCTTTATTGACATTGTGCAGAAAACAAACGCGGATCCCTCCTTCCGCCAGTAACACACCGGAGCAGGTCGGTCGGCGTGAAAAGATGTCATTGTCACAGCATCACGGATAAACCCCCCACCTTTAGCCCTTCTCTCTCACACACACACACACACACATAGGTTGGTGAGCTGTTGTGTGAAAGCCTGTTTACCTTCCACAGTCAGCACATGTTGACTTCTTTCTGCAGGAATGATCACTGTCATCAGAATATATATATATATATAATATAATATATGTGCTGCTCAGAAAATTCTTCCACCTCTGTAACATGGGAGGAAAAAAAATCCTGCATTCAAAATCTTACTGAAGCTGAAGTGTTAATGGAGAAATGCTAATAACAAAAAACAAACTAGCACCTACATAA
Organism: Stegastes partitus; assembly: GCF_000690725.1. Classification (NCBI taxonomy): domain Eukaryota; kingdom Metazoa; phylum Chordata; class Actinopteri; family Pomacentridae; genus Stegastes; species Stegastes partitus. The sequence continues at coordinate 181,342 of NW_007578749.1, forward strand.
ATAGAATTACTGCTGCTTATTATCATTCCACTCACACATTCCATGAGACAAAACGATACTGGGGTTGTAAATTACCCGATCAAGTTAAAATATAAAGGTTAGGAGCCCACAGTGCGATTTATGATGTGAATTTACCTGAGAAATTTAAACATTGAGGATTAAAACCCGACAAAAATGATCTTCAGTATCAATAATCGTGGAGATTAACCCAACTAATTTAGAATTAAAGTGCAAAAATGTACACGAAACCCCAACAAATCCAAGGATTCACTGGATTCCTTATGAGCAAGCTTTGTTTTTATTTTTAAATGTATTGTCTATTTAATAATATTTATTAGCATATTAGTCTAGTACTGATGCATTAGTCTGTAAAAACTACAATGTTGGCATTCCTATTCAAAAAAGGAAAATATTTAAAGAGGATACAGTGTATTACCTTGCTAATTTGTTACACTAATTAGTTTTGCATGATTAAGCAGCATCACCTGAGATGCACTGTCTTGTCGTTGTCAGTTACCAATTAAACATATGACCACATATCAGCACAGATTTTCTTCCTGTACTAATAGGAAGACATACACATATTTCTTGTTGGGTCTTCTTTAATAAATACTTTAATTGACGCTGCAATAACTCACCTGGTTGAGCTGACGTCCCATGTACAGGGGCTATAGTCCCCGATGAGTTCCAATCCCGCTCATGGCTCTTTTCCGCAGGTCCTTCCCCCATTCTTCTCTCCCACTTTCCTGTCTCACTCTCTATCACTATCTCTATCACTGTCTCACTATCAAATAAAGGCAAAAAGGCCAAAAAATAAACAAAACAAAAAAGCCCCTTAATCAACCAGTTGAAAGAACACTTCACAGAAAAATGTCTAACGCAAATAAGTGTCTAAGAGAATCAAGATGGCACTTTTAAATAAATAAATACAAGCATCAACTGTAGCTGACTAACAACTGTGATGTGAATACTGAATCTAGAACTGATGTGTTGCATTACTACATTACAGACGGCTGTCATGTGAGAACACTGAAACTGTAACGACTTTATACGCTGATGGGCAGTTTCATCTTAATCATATCTTACAAACTTATTGGATGTTTTACACATAAAGTCTTATCTGCAACTACAGTAACTGAAGCTGATAAGCAAAGTATCGTTTTTACCTGTGAACTGTTGAGGTTTGAAACTGTTAGTTTGCATTTAGGATGTAATCGTACCTAATTACTGGACTTCAGCAGATATGCTTTTTATCACTGATTTTCCATCTATGAGTGTATGACTATATAAGCTAACAATGTTACCACTGACAGTGACATGTGTTTCTTCTCAGTCAGTGTGTTGCTGATAAATTTATGTCAGATTTACGATGTTACTAATTAGTCTACGGCCAATATCAGTCGAGATTCAGTTGATTTATGCAGAGCAATAGTTTCTCCTTAATTGAATCAATGTTTTGTATGTTTTTGCTGCTACACTTTTGCTAAATCCAGTAACATCATTTGAGATATAAAGAGAAATATTGAAATGGTAACAAAGAAAAAAGTGACAGAAAAGAGTAGAAAGACTACAAAAGTTAAAGATTAACTGAACTCTCCTGTGCATGTGAAGCTACACGCCACAAATAAAGCATTTTGGAAACCATTATTGCCTTGACCTGGTGTGTTTACCAAGATCTCTGCGACAGTCGTGTTTGGCAGTAAACAGAGAGAAAAAAAAATGTGTACATGGCACACATTTGGATGACTTGCACTTGTCCACCTAAGTCAACAGAACAGAATCACAACTATAATTACTGCCAGGCTGCATGGATGAGAGCTCCTTGGCACACACCCATAAAAAGTAATAAACACCCAGTAAACACATGGATATATGCTTCTTTTAACTGCACAAATTATCTGGATGAACAGTGGACTACAGCCGGCTCCTCTTGGCTGAGTGGGACCCCTGCTGTCCTGCGTCATCACTGAAACATCATCTCTGTTCTCAGGCGATTTTCATTGAACTGTGATGAATAATGCCCACAACATACAGCTCCGTATTATGCTGCATCTTGTGGCAGCTGGTTCCATGTGGTTTTTACATAATGTCACTATTTTCAGTGCAATGCTTTGCTACACTCACTATACACGTAAAAGGTTTAACTTTTTTTTTTGGTTCTCTTGCCAAAGCAGTAGGTGCAGGTGAAGTGTTTTGCCTCAGAAGGATTAGATGTTCATTTGACCCTGTTGTTTTTAACTACTGACCCTTCCAGTTTTTATAACTCATTCCTGCGGCGTTAGGGAAGCTTAAGTATGACAACAAAAATGCACTCCATCATGTTTCTAATCTCCCAGGAGCACAAAGACACTTGCAAAAAAACTAAATCCATCAAAATGACGTGTGCCAAAGCAGAGCCCCTTGATTCTTTGTGAGATTTTCATTGCAGTCTTGGTGATCCGGTGACCTAACCCTGTTGCAACATACTCTTAGAATCCAGACCCGGGTGTTTTAAGGGTGGAATGTGAGAGGTTTTGCAGGTTACAACAAACAGTTCATATCTAGTTTGGCTTTGTTGAAAAAATGTTTGCAATGTGTTAACAGCTCACAACATATGTCACCTCGTAGACCTTCACATAGTAAAGATTCCCCTGAAAAGACAAGTGAAAATAGCTTTCCATCTTCATCCTTTTTTCTTTTTAGTATATGATGATCAGTCATTTCATATGAAACTGTGTATGTAATGTGCACACGTTCATCTTAATGCAGGTCAGTGCTTTGTGTAGATTATTTATTCAAGGCTGGGTTCCTTCCTGGACAAAATAAACAATTGTCATCTGGCAGCACTTCCAAAGCTCACTAATTAACACCATATATCTTGTTTAATCAGTACAAAAACTGAAATACGAACGTGAGAATTTGTTTAAGAACGTATCTTCAAAGTGAAGTTGAGAGTGGTGACCAAGCAGCAGCCTCCAGGGCTGTGACAGGAAGCCAACAGTGAAGAACCAAAACCTGCAGTTCCTTGAATGTCCACTTGAGGCTGGCTCCAAAAAGTGAGTCAATTCACTTAGATAGATGTTAAAAATGATCAGCTTTACAGCAGAAATAAACATGTTTACAGTCTGGTAAAAGAAACAACAGTTGTGGTCTCTAACTAATTTTTACATTCATGACAACTGAATTAGTGTGACTTTTTATATAACTGATGTACTCCAATTGTATTAAGGCTTAAAGATTTGCATAATTGAGGGCGTGGCCACTGTGGGTGACTCAGTGGTACTGTTACATGACAGTCAACAATCTTATTTCTATATAAACTGCACTTACATAGTGCATTTCACTAAGTGTCATTTACCACAAACTACAAACTTGATGCATCCACAGTTCTCAGATAAAGTGAAAGATCACATCACATCTTATTTCTGCCCAGGGCCTTTTACCGGGTTAATCCAGCTCTATATTCAGCCTCTAACAACCAGCACTTGGGCTGGTGGTGTAATAAAGTTATTGTCCACATATAATTGCTACATTTCTAGATGCAGCATTTATGTAAAAACACACACTGTGGAGATGTGGAGAAAAAAAAAAGGCTCCACAGAAGTAGTTTCCTTTTGGCCCAGAGCAGCACTTAGGCCTGCCCTGTGCTGTCTCACTGCATGAGGGAGCAAAATTGACAGTACCAAGCAACATAAGCACATATTTTGAGCCAAGTGATGACAATAGGCACTTGTATCCCTTTGTGATCTATTCAAGGATCACAGGGAGCTCTCATCCATTTGACAATCTGCTCACATTGAGCTGGTACAAACAGATTACCAGCCGCACTATTAGTGGGTCGGTGTGTCAGCCGGGCTCAGGTGGCTGTCATCAGTGGTCAGACGGCTGCTGTGTCATTTTGTGGCCACGTGACCTGCAGGTACGTCTGCCCCTGACGGGATCCCTTTTCAGCCCAGCTGTGGAACAACAAGCTGTGTTTACGTCGGCTAAATTTGTACTTGCAGGATATAAATATGAGAATGACTTGCCTCTTGTGGCCTTAAGGTGTCTGACATCCACAAGCCGCAGCTAAAGGAGGGATAGAGGTGGAGGATGTGAAATCTCCCCTGAACGCGGTACGTGAGGCCAGATCAGGTTATTCATCTATTCTTCATCCAGGGCTTCTGTTCTTTTTTGTGGTGCGCTCTTAGACTTTGTTGCAATAGAGCTGAAAGGTATTAAAGAACACCTGCCTTGGCCCACTTCAGTAATGCTGAGTTTAAATGACTGAGATTGAGCTCCTGAGGTCTTCCAAAATCTCATGGCAGCTGATGTAGTAAGATGACCGGCCGTCTGGCTGACCAAAGATCACCAGAAACAATGATTATAATTACCTTTACCCATTTTTGGAACATAACAGAGCTGCGGTCTTATTGTTTCTGTGGATCTCTACCACTGCCTGAGGCCTAAGACTTTGATGTGTGCCTGACAACTCCACCAGAGAACAATAAACATCAAAGGTCACTGTCTGGCTGTGACGACCTGGCCACCTTTCCTAAAATGATAGCCTTGTTTCCAGGGAATGAAACAGCAAACATCCAACAGCTGTTTCAGATCAATACAACATCGCAGCTCAGTGGGCAGCGAACCAACGTGAGACCTCAGACAGGTGTGTTTGTCTTTCACAGTGCAAGTTCAAAAGGTGCTTGACCGACTGCTGGAGCAAAATCAACATTTGTGTCATCCAGGGTAATTTCTCTTTACTGCTTGCTGACCGCTGCCAGGAGAATCTCGGATGCTCAAAAATATCTCTGTAATGCTAATGTGCCACATGTTAGCTCATACGATGAAGACCAAGGGGCATTTTTGGCTGGAGTGTTGCTGGTATGATTCCCTGTCTCCTCCCATGACAATATCAGTCGACCCACCCCTTTGGTTCAACCTGTATAAGGGTGTGACTGTCTCAACAACTGTTAGATGGATTGCTGTGAAATTTCCTATTGCAGAGACATTTGTGGTCCACAGGCAGTCGATCCTAACGGCTCTTTTGGTCTGCTGACTTTATCATGTTATCACCTCCAGCAGGTTGACATTTGCGGTTTCGTACATCAGTCAATAAATTAAATATTGGCTTGATTTATGTGAATTTTGGTACACATATTTGTAACACTCTTAGGATATGTCGTAATGACTGTCGTGATCCTTTGTCTTTTAATCTGTACATCACAAGGGTAAATACTTTGGTTTATTTCCAAATTTTAGTAAAGCTAAAATTAGTCACATCTTCCTCAATTCTAGTTGTATTTTACTTTGTGCTGCGCAGCAAATGTTAGCATGCTCGCTTACTTAACAAAGATGGTAATTATGGTAAACATTATATCTGGTTAGTATGAATGTTTCATTAGTTTAGCATTCTGAAAATGTCCTAATGTTACCATTTGAAAGCACATCTATCTTAGCTTCATAGAGCCACTGGTATGGCTATAGCCTTGTTAAAATGTACTTCTGATGTTGTGTATTGCATGAGCAACAATAGAAAGAGCTACACAACAAAAGCCAGTGAAGAAATGTGTTAATGTTTGTATTACAATGCAATAAAGTGATTATTAGCCTTTGAACTGACTGTAATTACATAAATAATCTCTGTACTTCCACCTTTCCAGTTTCTAGATGTCTGTTTCTCCACACCCGTGCGATTTTCCATCACTCAAAAAGACTGCATTTAATGACAATTTCTTTATTCCTTTTATGAGCTCAGTCACTTTTCCACCTCTGTGGATCCAGCTACACGGCCTCTAAACTCACAGCGTGTACTGCCTGACACATGTCAAGTTATATTTACTGAAGGTTCAATATATGACAGCATATTCCCTCAGTGGTTTGTAAGTCACATCAGGAAGGTCCAAGAAGACCATGACAGGCCAAAGACATGCAGCTCTGGTGGAGGGCACGTTGGTACATCTAAATGTGAGTGTGTAAAGTAGCCCAAAGAAGGACTAGTGACCAGCCCACAGTCTACTCAGCTTCTCACCAAGTGCATTCTGGGATGGTATCCATCCTCCTAACATGGATGATCAAATAAGTTCTCCTTATCAAAAATGTGTATTTTAATTAGAGCCAGACTAATAAATTGATAATTGATAATTGTTGGAACATATGTTTGCTGGATGCAGATATATCAGTATCAGCATATACAGAGCAGTAAGATTAAGATTTTGCAGCACAGAAATCCCGAAGATACGATTTATAAACTATATTGATCGGCAGATACATTGATCACCTCTTTGAAAAATGTTCATGTT
>NW_007578749.1:187805-209884 GCF_000690725.1 Stegastes partitus
GCTTCATGTCATTTTTCTCATAGTTTTGCATTTCTCATGCATGCTGCGTTTTTGTTTTTGTTCAGTTTTGTTTCTTGAGCTGTAAAAATAATAATTAAAAAAAACTAAATAATGAAGTTATAACAGTGTATGTCTTTACCGCCTCCAGGCCTCCAGGTGGCAGTAGAGTCACTATTGGTCAGACTTACTCACCCGGAAGTGCTGTCAGTGTTTGCGCATGTGTTTACACTGAGGTTAGCTGTCTCAACTACAGTCAGAACAACCCTGGAGTGTCTTAGTTTCTATTGAACAACATGTCTTCGAAAAGCAACGAAATTGAGGATAATGTGGAAGAAGTGTCTGCAATCAAGGAGGAACTGAACAAAAAGGTAGCGTTAGCTCTGGTGGCTAATGTAAGCTAATGTAGCTAATGCTAGCTAACGTCAGCCAATAGCCTCAGATAGACATGATGTAAACCTGACTAGAACTTTCTTAAATACTCGCAACAGATTGTCGTGACTCTTTTGTTAGCTGTGTGCCTCGTGGCAAACTTTAAATTGCGTGCTTCCCGTGAAATAACTTGTTTTTCTAATTTACAGATCAAGGAGCAGAAGGTTCTTTTGGACGAGCTCTCCAACCTGAAGAAGAACAGAGTGAGTCTGATGGAAACCTTCTCCAGTCATTAATTAAACCCTTAAAATCATTTCAGTGTATCGAGGTTACTATTTACAAGCATTATTCCTTAAAAAATAATCCCCTCCTGCATTAAACTGGCATACATGTAACTCTTGGTTTCTTAGGTTTGTTCCACATGAAAGCAGAAGATTTGTATTTGGCAGTTACCTTTATTGAAGAGACAGGAAATGTGGGGGAGAAGAACTTGCAGCAAATCTTGCCATGGGTCAGCCCAATCCATGGCCTGAATAGGGACACATAATTGAGCCACTAGGCTGCTACTGAATCTGAGCCTGTTATCAGTGCACTGCAGCTTCAAGACAGAGATACTCAGCCGTGGCGTTGACTGTTTATTTTGCTTATGATGTGTCTCAGAGCATTTAAAACATGCAAGTAAACGTTTTCCTATGTTGGACGATGTGTCTCAATGAAATTGGGAAAGCAATCCGATTTTTTTTCAGGATCATGTGCATTTAATGTTGTATTTATGCACAATTTGTGTTTTTCTTCCCCCAGAAAGTCTATATCCAGCAGAGGAACAGTAACATATTCTTCCTGGCAGACAGAGCTCAGACACTGGGTTCATGTAAAAGTAAGTTGACTCTTGTAAACTTGAGTGATAATTGTAAAAGATAAACTAACTGTTGTGTGTCTCATTAATTAACAGCAAAGACTGGATTGAAATTGTGAATTTATAGCATCATGTCACTGATAAACCTAACGGATACTATTTTTTTTTCTGTAGAAGAACTGGATTATATGAAAAAGGATCTACAGGACATGTAAGAAAGACTCACACTCACAACAATGTGTGGCATCTTTTGTCTGTTGAGTCTGTCGTCGGCTCAGTCTGAGAGGGACAAAACCGTTTATGAGCATTTGAAAAGAAGAGGGCCCAGCTCCAGCCAGGATCTAACAGTTACAGGCACAAATCACTGCTATCAGTGTTTATTCTCTGCTCATGTTCTTCACATGAGAGGTCTTCTTACCCCTCAGCCAGTTCAAGACGATGCTGGAAACATCCTGTTGTGGAATGGTGAGATTTTTGGAGGGTTGCCTGTCATGCCAGAGGAGAATGACACCGCTGTTGTCTCTCAGCAGCTGTCATCCTGCAACAACCCTTCAGAAATTCTGACTGTCCTGTCCACAATACAGGGGCCATGGGGGTTTGTTTACTACCAAAAGGCTGGAGACTACCTCTGGTTTGGAAGAGACTTTTTTGGCAGGCGGAGTTTGCTGTGGAAATTTGATGCAGAGGTCAGTGCCTTGACCCTGACTTCTGTGGCAGCCCACGTTTCTGGACCTGATCGGCCTCACTGGCAAGAAGTCCCAGCAGTTGGTGTGTACAGGATTGACCTGAAGGCAGCTACAGAAGCTGGCTCTGTGTCATTTGAGCTGTATCCTTGGGCTCATGCAGGGAATGACGTCATCTCCTCTTGCAGTGAAAAGCTATTGGAGTCTGTCCCCAGCGGCTGCAATGCTGTGATGAACCAACTAGGCCTCGTACTCACCTCACCTGTGTGCTCTCTGAATATGTCCGTTCCAGAGTCACTAAACAAGACAGAAATTCAGTCAAACTCACATTTAGCTGTCAAGGATCTGGAGGAGCTGCTGGCGAGCAGGGAGAAAACCGATGAGGTGAACTGTCTTATTGATGTTCTCAGTGAGGCAGTAAGGCGTCGAGTTCAGTCTCTGCCTTTTGGTTTACAGGACTGTTCACTTCCTGATAATGACCAGGCGAGTGTTGCTATACTGTTTTCAGGAGGGATTGATTCAATGGTCCTGGCCGCCTTGGCTGACCGTCACGTACCTGCTCATCAACCAATAGACCTTCTCAACGTAGCCTTTAAACTACAGGAGCCAAAAAAGCAGAATGACTCTGCAAAAAAGCACAAAAAGCACAAAAACAAACCCACAGAATCCAAGACTGACTGTGCTGATTCCCGACCCTTCAGCCCCTTTGATGTTCCCGACAGAATTACTGGAAAAAATGGTCTCAAGGAGTTACAAGAGCTGAATCCTGAAAGAAGATGGAACTTTGTTGAAATCAATGTAACACAGGAGGAGCTGCAGAAAATGCGCCTGGAGCGCATTTGTCATTTGGTGCATCCACTGGATACGGTGCTTGATGATAGTATCGGATGTGCTGTGTGGTTTGCTGCAAGAGGGACGGGGTTCATCATGGAGGACGATGACCAGAGGCCCTTCACATCATCAGCAAAGGTGAAGTACAAACATCAGACTTTGCACTTTCCAGGAACAAAAGCTTGTGAGCTCTATACCTTTTAGCCAGTGTAAGAGATCTGATATGACTGTCCTCTGGGCTGTTGATAAGGTCAGAACTTACAGATCAGTGAAAACGCTGCTATTAAGAGATGTTTCTCAGTCCTCAGCAAACACACTGAAGTGCTTTTCTGTTTTGCTACGTCGTGGCTGCAGGTCATTTTGACAGGAATTGGAGCTGATGAGCAGCTCGCAGGTTACTCCAGACACAGAGTCCGATTCAAGACATCCGGACACGAAGGACTGATTCAGGAACTCGCCATGGAGCTGGGCAGGATCTCCTCCAGGAATCTAGGCAGAGATGACAGAGTGATCGGTGACCACGGGAAAGAAGCTCGGTAGGTGTAAAACCTGTTTGAAAGATGGTGTTTCTTACCACACCATCCTGGGTGTATCCTCATTGTCTAACAGATGTGTTGAGTACATTTTATCTTCCAAAAACAGTTGCAAAGCTGATTTTTAAGAAACTTTATATTTGCACATTGTTTACGGTAGTCTTTACTAGCATGCACTTATCTTCTTCATTGTTTTTGTTGGCACAGTCCTTACTGCCACCTACTGTCAGTAAACAAAAAAGCATGATATTAATGATACGATTTGGAAATTGCTGTTAGTGGGCTTTAAAGAACCCATAATATGTTTTATGTATTTTTTCCTTTACTCTGTGTGCTTATAGGCTTTTTTTGTGCATGTAAAACCTACAAAGTCCACGCCAAGGGAATTATTCTCTCCATAGGTTTCTTATTCAACATTTAGTTAAATTGTCATTGCAACAAAAGATTGTACAGACAAATTACAGCCCCTTTGTGCTACTCACCAACAAGACAAATTGTGCAAAGAGTAAATAATCAAGTATAAAAAATAAAACCTAATGTTGATGTAAAGGATGAACTCCCACGTAAATTTTTTTTAGATGTATTATTTCAGCTGCGTTGTTAAACCTTTTTGGGAGCAAGTAAAGAATATAAAAGAATCTTACTGCAAACCTGAAAGCCTTGAACTTCATGACTTCATATAGTACTTCATCAATCTGTTTTAGGATTATGTCAATATACAAAGGCATGCAGAACGGTCAAGAGGTTTGAAATTGTAGCTCTAAAAACTTGCTCTCTTCTGAGATCCTCTCACAACGCTGTCTCTGCTTTAGCTTCACGGGATCTTTTATGAATGTTGATGCTGTTTTCCCAGAGAACTAATTGGTCAGTAGGAAGTGTTTTCGTACGTGTTGATCTGTTATCTTGAACATACCCTGATGCAGGTGTTCAGCACAAGTTACCGTGGTGATCTAAGTGTAGTCCTGACAACCCAGAGTCAAACCTGCAGTTCTCTCAGTAACATTAAATCGTGCTTCCTGGTACAGGCCTCTGGGGTAAGGCTCTGTATCAAATGTTACCTTCTAAGCTTCTAAGCACTATGAGCGGCCAAAGAATCCATGTTTACTTTCAACTTGAAAGAAAGGTCGACAAGAAGATAAACTGTACTCGCTGCAAGTCATTGAGATCTCATTTTTCTCCCCTGTAAGCGGGGTAAGGCTTATTTATTTAAAGGTAATTCACAACCGAGGTCCACCCAAACACAGGAGTGTTCACTTGAACCTGCTCTCAGGTTTCCTTTCTGGATGTGTACACAAGGTGTTAGATTGACGTCTCTCACACTTTCATCATACCTCTGTGGCCTAAATAGCCAGAACGCCTATGTGAACAGTGTTATATCAACACTTTATTAATTTGAACTGGTTTATTGTTTTTTTTTGCCAAAGAAATATTCCTTTACATATTGTGACAACGTGTTGTGCGGAAAGTCCAGTAATAATTCAAAGTTCTGAGGGCTTCAGATGAAATTCCATTCTTCAGTATCTTAAAAGTGTCGTGTGTCTGCAGGTTTCCCTACTTGGATGAGGACGTGGTGAGCTACTTGAATTCTTTGCCTGTGTGGGAGAAGGCAGATCTGTCACTTCCCCGAGGTGTCGGGGAGAAAATCCTCCTCAGGCTGACGGCGAAGCAGCTGGGCCTCGGCCAATCAGCCGTTCTGCCCAAGAGAGCCATGCAGTTTGGCTCCCGCATCGCAAAGATGGAGGACAGCCACGAAAAGGCCTCTGACAAATGCACAAGACTCCTCACTGGGTAGATCAAAGTAAAGATTTTACTAGAAAGCATTCTTTATAAAATTACATACAGGTAAAATGTACATGTAGAGACAAATTTACAAACATTCTCAACATTGGCAGAGGTGTCACATTTGATTTCTTCTGTTCTTGGATCATTTTTTAAAACACTGCATAATAAATCATTTGTTTTGGTGTATTCATGTTTCTTTTACACCATGTAAGACTTGACATCCTGTTTTTCTCTGAAGTAAAGGTCACATTCAATATAGGAAGGCAAGTTTCCGACATCAAAACGGCCAGAAATCTGATGAATGTAAACTGGTTTCCTGAAATACACAAAAAATAAGTTTTAAAAGTCACCATTTTATCTGTAGTTTTATTTTGCCTGCTTGAAAAATATTACAGTGGATGTCTCAAGGAAGCAGCAGATGTTACCTTGGAATGAGCCAAGACACAAAGTTTCCTGGAGCGTCTTTCTCTTCAATAGGAGCGTCCTGTGGGAAAAAAGTTGGGAAATATAAAAAAACAACAACACACAGTTTGCTGTAATTTACACCACATGTGGGACCTCCCATCATTTGATTTACCTTCTTTTCCTCAAGGAAAGTATCCACCAGAGGAAGGCTTTTCTTTGAAACCACATAGAAGCAAGGACACTGAAAAACAAATGGAAATTATAAGCTGGGTGTTGCCTGAAAAATTGAGCAAAGGATATACAGTATAAATACACATGCACTATACTTGTTGAGATAAGAAAAGAAGCAATCTTCTTTGTTAAAGGTGGAAAAAAAACATTCCTGATAACGTCTGTAGCAAGTTTGAAGCCAACAGCCAAACAAACACACCCCTCCCTTCAGAGAGCTCGTCCCTCAAACTCATTGACGTGCATTGCCATAGCAACGGCACTAACGACTGGCTTAATGGACTGAAGGAGGCCCAGCTGTCCTAAAACTGCCTCAACATTTTCCATTAGTGACAGGAAGGAGAAGAGCAGTCACCACACAGTATCTTGACAACCGCCCTACAAGCTGGTGCAACTATCTGCTGCACAAACTAAGGCAGTGGTTCTCGACCCCCAAGATAACATAAGTTTGTATTCATGACCCCCCAGTTTGAAATTTTAATATGGCATGAGTAATAATTTTGCTGTTCATGCATTAATGAGGTAAAAATTGTGTTAATTCCACAGATTAATCTCTTTACATTAACACAGTAATTTTCTTTTAAATGAATGAATGAATTGAATTTATTTCGAACAAATAAAACGGAAAAAATGTAAAAACAACAAAAAAATTCAAACAGCAAAAAAGAATATTAATATTGCATTAATCAAATCGTAATATTAACAAGTTAAAAAAAAGAGTGGGAAAAAGTATACACATTTAATTTTGACAGCCTTAATACAAATTTATTTGATAAATGTAGGATTTATTTATTTATACATACATACATACATACATACAATGATCTGGCGACCCCCTGAAATGATGTTCCGAACCCCAGTTTGAGAACCACTGAACTAAGGGTCTTAAAAATCCACCCTGTCCTCTGGAGACCATGTAGGGACTCCTGGCGCTGTTCTGTGCATGTAGCCTGTGCACAAGCCAACATGTCCCTGTTGCTGGCTGCCTCCAATGTTGTTGTACGGATTGATCAATTCTGTTTGTTTCCCATTTACAGAACTAAAGCTGTGTATGAAAAATAGATTTAGTTTTGTGCACACTGTACAGAGAACAGTGTAAATTGTGATTAAATAAGCTCTTAACTTGACAGAAAGTCTATTACAGTAGAAAAGCTTACTGCACCTTCAATATGGTTTCACAGATCAGTTCCTACGTGGACTTTCTTTTGTGCATGAAAACAACTTTGTAAATTAAAGCTGTGTCAGGTAGTTTTACGAGTTTGAACACTACAGCAGAAAACAACGAGCTATGTAAACATAGTGGCTGAGAAGTTGCACTGTGTTGGAATCTTAGCTTCTCTGTTGGCTGCCCCGGCATCTATTTAATTTCATTCATGTGACCTTCCACACCACCTTGTAACAGCGAGATGGCAGTGAAGAACACAGTGCAGTCTGAGGTGTTCTGCAAGTGTCCCACAAAACACCCAAAGAATTGAAATCAAATAGATTTGCTATGTGTGCTATTTACTTGATTCATGTTCACTCATTTCATTTTAGCTCAGTGTAAAAGTCTTAACTGCTGTTTCAGTGTTTCACTAACTCCTCTGTTGTGTGTCGCCGTCAAACAAACATGCAAACAAGAGACAGCTGTCGTCAGGATGTTGTAACTGGAGTTGATGTCAGCTTCTTACAGGAATCCAATGAATTCTGCAATGCCAGCATAGACTAATGTTTGTAGCTTGATTATTTTCTGTTGGCTCTCGTGTGTACAACCTTTCTGACAGTAAATGAAGCATCAAGGGAGGAGGGGGGATGTTTGGACAACATGTCTGTTTTGTTTGAGGTGCTGCTGCTGCTCTGATGCAACATCCAGCGGTCCTGAACGTCCTAAGGATGTTCCACTGGAAAAACAAAGTGTTAAAATACAAACAGTGGGTTGCTGGTTCAATACTGTCGGATGGATTTTCGGGACAGAGGGTCTGGTTGGCAGCTGTTTCTGCCCTGAATCAATTCTCAGAACTGCAGTGGACAATACAAGCAGGATTTGTTTACTGCTGGTGGTGGACTTACCGCTCGCCTCGACTTTGTCTCTGAAGGGAGAGGCTTCTCCTTCATACAGACAACACGAAGATCACCATCTACTTCCAGTATTCCGTATTTCTGGGTTTCTGTATAGAAACAGACACATAATGCTAACTGAAGCAAAACCATGTTTGTCATTTTTAAGACAGGATTGCCCAACTTGTCAACAGCTTCTCTAACTTAAAGTGCAGTTTCTTCAGTGTGGCTGCTTGTAAAACCTCACCTTCATCTTTGCACTGGTATGAGAGCACCAGACAGCTGTCTTCACACTTTGTTAGCACATCAGAAAACCTCTCTTTTACTTTACTGAGGCTGAAGTCTTCTTTGAAGAGGGTGTCACTGTTTAGGGGAGAGAGAATACGTTGCATGTCAGAAACAGGATGTCATTTAATACTTGGAACACACACTTGATTCTGTAGGTTTGGAAACTTACCCTCCAATAACTGCAACGTGGTCGTCTATCTTGAAGTGCTTCACTGCGAGCTGCAGGCAGGCCACAGCACCCAGACGCTCCTGGTGGAGTGATTAAACAATGAAAACACAATGCACATACACAGTTAAACCTAAATCCATTCTCGAGCATGGCATAGGAAATGCACTTTTAAGGATACTTCAGTAGGGAATACCCTCATACTATTGGTCTTCAGCAGATGATGACGTGACAAGACCGAAACATGTCAAAATTAGGGATGACAGCGAACATTGTGTAAATAACATATTTACGTCATTGCTTGTCGTGTGATCGCTGACAATCCTGACGTTTGTGAAATGTGCTGCCCATTCTTCAAATGCAGCGTGGTAAACAGCGTTGGTCTGTGGAGAGGAGGACAGATGGCAGAACATAAGAACAGAGATGGAGATTCACTGTCAGCAGTCAAGGTTAGATCTGCATATTAGTGATGATTGTTCGGCTAAACTCTTGCTTGATAACAACGTCATACCTCATTTTCTTTTATACATAATGTGTAATTTGTATTATTAATGCATTAGCGTGTACACTAAGCCTTTCTACAATGTCGGGGAGCTCATTTTTGGTGCTTTACACACTGTTGGGTAGTTAGTCAACCTGATAATCAGCATTATTCTGATTATTGGTATCATTTTCTAAAACCTATTCCTGATAAATGTATTTATAAATGTGCTATTTTCATTTGGCAGCCCTCTCTCTCTCTCAGTCTCAAGTGTTACACATCACAAGCAACAGCCTATCAACACTGAAGGATAAATGCTGACAAGTCTCTTCCCATTAAACTGTCATAAAACACACGGACTGTATAGATAAGATGGATGCAGCCGCCGTGACGTCACCCGTTTGCTTGTGGATATTTAGAAGCCTTGACTTTGGAATTGAGGTGCAAGGTGACTCGGTGGTTTGCACCGTCGCCTTGCAGCTGGAAGATCCCTGGTTCACTTCCTGGTTAGGACGCCCAGGATCTTTCTGCGTGGAGTTTGCATATTCTCCTGTGCGGCTTCCTCCCGTAGTCCAAAAAGGAAGTTAATTGGTGATTCTAAATTGAATGTGAGTGTGCATGACTGTCTGTCTCTTGATGTAGCCCTCTGAATCAGCTGGGATAGACTCCAGCCCCCCCATGACACTAGTGAGGATCAAGCAGTGTATCGATAATGGATGGATGGATAGACTTTGGAATTGGCCCACTATCATCTTGCTCTTTTGAAATTGCATTGAGTGAGAAGTAAACCTCACTTGAGGACACCACACATGCTGATATGGTAAACATACCCTGCATTGTTGTCAGTTTTCCTCCACATGTAGTCGTACTTTACAGAAGTGAACATCATGCTGACTTAAAGGAGACTTGAAACCAACCTTTGAGACCGTAAGCTGATAAGGGAAAATATCTATTGAGGTAATGAATCAAGTGAGAAGCAGGGTCATTCTCTCATCAACATTTAAGCAATCAGATTTCTTTTTTTGACTGCCCCCTGTTGGCTGTCATAAATACTGCAGGCTTGTGCTTCAGAAGCTCCATTACATCTCTTACAGTCAATGATAAAACTTACAGATATTTTGTGAAAACTTTTGTGTCTGACTTTGTATTATTCAGAATTTTTTAACAAAAGCTGCTCAAATTTTCACTGCAAATGTGCATCACTTCCAACCATCAGTTAACGGTGTCCTTGATTACTAATAATTAATAATAACAGTATTAGTGATCAGTCGACCCTTGTGTTGTATGTTAAATCACAAGCACTGTCAGATAAATGTGGAGGAGTTTAAAAAAATGTAAATGTAGATTAGTAGTCCTTACAACAACATAAATGCAGTCCACGGAGCCGGAGGCGGTCAGAGCGTGGACCCAGTGGGAGATCAGGGCGCAGCGACCCACCGGCAGCAGCGGCTTAGCGACGCCGGCCAGGTGGGCGAACTTCCCGCTGCTGTCCGCGACGACATCCCTCTGGAGCCGGGTTCCGTACCCGGCGGCGAGAATTACAGCTTTCATTTAAAACTCTAGGCTAGGAAAAAAAAGCGCCGTTCAGCTGTTGGTTGAAAGGTTAGTGACCATGCAAAGGCAAAAGTTGGGAAATAATTCACGGAAGTAGTCCGATTCAAATCTCGCGAAGTTTGCCCACCGGTCAATACTGGAATAGGCTGGCCACGCGAGACTACGTCTGTGTACAAAGGGCTCCAAATTCCAAATTAAAAGTAATCTTGCATAACCAGGCCTATCTCCACAGCTCCATAAACACTGATTAAAAGAAAGTCTTCAGCAACATTTAGTTAGAAGCAATAATGAAGAACATGGCGATCGTATTTTAATTAATTATATGATTATGACCAACTATTTCAATTGATGCTGCTTTGCCAAATCTTCCCATTTTGAAATGCACAAAAAATGATTAAAAAAAAAAAAAAAAGACTTAACAAATGCATAAAAACGTTTAAAATTCCTTATTTTATTTTTAATGATTACTTTGTCTAGCTGTGTTTCCATTTTCTATCATCTTGGCACTGTGACTCTTCAGTCATGTCTTGTTATTACCTCTTGGTGACTGATAATTGTCCTTTACCCTATGACTAAACTGAAAACATTAGTGGTTCTGTAGTGTACAAAAAGTGATTTTGTCATTGTAAAAAAAAGAATTTTAAAACAAAAAATTGTGGAGAATTCAAAGTCATTTCATAGTAGCACTTCTGTCACAGATTTTACAGACTTGAAGGTTGTTATTGCTTTAAATAAATTCTGAAAGCACACCAACTACTAAAGGACAGAAATATTGGTTCAAATTACTAAAATGAAAAGGTTGGGTTTATTCACATTATTTATCCATAACACTGTGTCAATTACGTCATAGCCCTAAAAGATATAATAAAACAACGTACATAATGGTTGTTCACCACTATGGTAAAGCTTGAAATATAGAATTCTGAATACAGAACTCTATAGTAATCCATTTGTGCTTTATAAAAGGGATATTATTGTCTTGTTTCCCATCAAGCAGCCACTGCATCCAAAGCTAGTGTACAACACCTAGAGCTCTCAAAACAGGAATCAGTAGTACAGTTAAATCAATCGTCTTTTCTTCGTTTATCATTTCCCTCTGACACAAGCTTAAAATACACACAGCCACATCCTGAAGCTGCATATGTACTGCTGACCACATCTAAATGTCTTAAAATCAAACACATTTAATCCTGACATTTGTTCAGATTCTCGCTGTAGGCCAGTGATGGTAACGACTCAAAACATAGTCAAACCAGTGTTTGGTTTTATTAGCCAACTCATTAAGACATGAAGGCATACGGAATGCTTTCATATACAAACTTCTCACAATCTGTTTTCTACAAATACAAAAAGAGCAGAGATTGTTTTTTTTAAATGCTGAAAAATCTGTGTGATATTTGCACAGAAGAGTAATGTCCATTCATTTTGAGTGCATCCTTATTCTACATCTTCACTGCCGCTTCCAGCTTCAGGTTCTGTGACGTCAGTTTCAGCGTCTTTCACTGGCTCCTGGTGCTCTGAGGGTTCTTCGGGCTGCGACTCCTCCATCGGTTCCTCAGCTGGTTCTGGCTGAGGTGACGGTGTGTCAGCTGCTTTCTCCAACTCCACCTGAAGAAAAGGAGGAGCTCCAGGTTACTTCCAATTTTAATCCAGTTGTGTTTAGTAAGAAAAATCTCCTTAATTTTCTAAGTAGTTGCTTGTTGATTCTGAAAAACAGTTACTTTTCAAGCTAAAATGTATTTAACCTTTTGACATATATACAAATCTAACTATACAAGCTAGTTTTCACACTGTAATCAGTGAATGGAATAGCTTCATACAAGTCCAAACTATAGTATTCTGCACTAACAAGTTTTAAGAGGTTGAATTGCCACAGGTCATGCATATACAACACTTGCATGCAGAGGGTTTGGTAGCTTCCAAGTAGCATAATTTTACCTGTGAAATACTGTTGACGCTTTCTTCCTGTATCACTGGTTCAGCCTCTTCTTGCTCCATTGGCTCTTCCTCCTCTTTCATAACGACTGGGTCTTGCTGGACTGCTGCGTCTGGCTCTTTCAGCGGCATAGTGGGAGCTTCTTCTGCAACTGCAGAAGGTGGAGAAGCTTCCATCTGTATGATAAAGGATAGGACGCTATTAAAACACCTTGTGAGAAAAAATAAGAATCAATGAACGAATGCCTCATTTTGGTGTCAAAAAATGAACCATTACAAATTTCTGTATGTGAGACGTTAGGTATGAGCTGGTGGAACACAAATGACCCAGCAGTGTTGGAAAGACTGAGTCTAAAACACAATGCAGACTCATGATACTTATTTGTGATTGAAAAAAAAAAATTGTGTGTCAAAGAAAAACACATGCAGCATCTTGTGCAGTTACCTCTTTCTCCACGACAGGCTTTGCAGGCTTTGGCTCTGGTTTTTTATGTGCTTCCAGGACTGCCATGATGGAGGCGGGGATGTGAGCTTGCTGTTACACAGAAAAACAGGCAGGTGTTTCATGAGGAAATTCCAAGAGAAATATAATGTTACAGCAGAAACCAGGAATCAGCTATAACCTGGTGAGGTGTGAAGGAGTGGACATGCTGTAGAAGAGGCTCTCTCATCTCCGGGCAGCGCTCAAACACGCCCGTCAGTTGTGCAGGTGGCAGCTGCAGGAGCACGCTGTACGACTGAGGCTTCGTTCTCTGGCAGCACTTCACGAATCCCTCCCACACCTTGGGATACTTCCACACCTGCATGACAAAATAACAACCACTGTTGAGTAAATAAAATGGTCAACAGACAAGTACAGCTACTCATTTCTCTGGGCATGTATTATTTGAACAAATTATCATCTGTTGGATCAGCTAGTGGACAGAAATGCGTTTAAACATTTGATAAGTTAAAAGAAAAATGATTTTTAAAAAGTGCATCAACAACAGTATGAGTATTCGATTGGAGTTTTTGCTGCTGACCTGCTTGACGATGAGACGGGACAGGATGTTCATGACAAATCCTCCCAGTCGGGGATACATGGTGAGCGACTGGATGACGGTTCGCATGAGCAGCATGGGGAGAGGGCTCTGCTCCATCAGCTGCTGCATCACCACCGCCAACACCTCTGATGTGTAAACGTTCTTCTCCCCGAAGCACAGGTTGGTAGCTGTCGTACAGAAACACAGAAAATCTTAACGTCAGCAGTCACACACAAGCAATAGAGACTGGTTGATTAACTCCTGATGAACATCTGCACTGTATGGTTCAAATCTTGTAAACTCAAAGTAAACAAAGTTAAATCAATAAAGTTCTATCTAATCTAATTCTATCTAAACTTTGTGTTTTAGGGGTTTTGGCTTGAGGGCTTAATCACTGACCTTTTATGATAGACTTCATGTCACATTTAGTTGAGTCGATGTTGTGTAAGGCAATGAGCAGGTCTCCTGGGGTGAGGGGGGACACAGATGAACTGCCCTCACCTGCAAAAAGAACAAAAACACACATAACAGATGAAATACATCATCCTCAATTTTCCTTTAATATTCCACATAAACTCCCAACCAATCTTGCTAATTACAATTAAACTGCACAAGACAGGCGATAACAAAAACAAGAAAAAGGCAGAAAAGCAAATACTTGATGAAAAATGATATTAAATTACATTAGAAACAAAACATTCTGTTCATATTAAGCTAAAATAGAATGTGAACATCGTCTGTAGATGTGTTGACTCTTACTGTGCTGAGTTCCCAGGAGTCTGTTGAACACCTCCTTCACTACAATCGGGTTGAGTTTGATAAGCTTGGGGAGAGCCTGAATGACTTCGTTCTATATGAGGAAAAGCAATTATGAGTAAAATCCAGGAAAAGCTTCATTATGATGACCATGTGTGAGTACGATAGCTGGGATGCACTGATGCCATTTGCTGATTGACTAAGTACGATATTTAGAAGACTAGAATGTGTCCATTCAGTTTGTAACAAGATAAATGCGATATTACAATTATGTAACGTTATAATTTAAAATTTAAATGAGGGACGTTACCTTTTCCAGACCATTTATGACAGGGATCAGGAAACGAACATCTGGCACACGTTTGTGGTAAAGGTCTCGCACCCGCTCAACCAGCTCTGGAGACGGAGGCACTGAAAAGGGAAGGAAGACTTGTTTCACACAACACCTTTCATTTGATTTTCTTCTACTGTGCAGCAGAACTTGGTCATTTCTATGTGAATTTATTCAAAAGTTTCAGACAACAGTGGTGTTGACTGACCTAAACTGTACTGATTAGAGCCCGACCAACATCAGTCGACTGTATATATAGCTGTGATTGGCCTATCACCTATTGCTTACAACAGAAAGTCAGAGAGTACATGTAGCAGAGCAGTAGCACAGCTGATCAGACGGTGGTGCAGAGTCAAATGGTGTCTTCATGGTAACCGACTAATACAACACTGGAAAGTTAAAAACAATGACCCCATTGTTTACCAGTTTCAACTGAACTCGACTGAATTCTAACAAAGAATACCGTCTGATTTATAGATGTCAGAATTTTTTTAAATCCCTAAAATCGATATCTGCATTTTCCTCCGAAATCAGTCAGGCTCAAGTTGAGGTGAAAAGAGATTTGTTCTATTTCTACTTGCTTGTTACCTTTATCAGTCAAAATGTGCAGGCAGCGAGTAACCAGAGTCTCTGCTCCTTTAGGACAGTTTTCCACTAAAAGCAGCAGCTCCGGAGAGTTCATCCCCATTCCACGGATCTACAAAATGGGTGAAAAAAGTACCTGTCAGTAATATTCAAAAACAACACATCTCAAAAACAAACAGCGCTGCCTTATTTAAGTACATTTTTGGGTATTCTTAGTTTCTTCATTTGGAGAAACATTTCATTCAACCTTAAAGAGAAAGAATCTCCTAAATGCAGTTACTGCTCCATCAGTAACGACATGCTTTGACTCCAGGTGTGTTTTCTCAGTTTTATTTGTGCAAATAGTTGAGATTAATTTCAGTTTGTTGTTTATACTTTGGCAAAGGTACTTGGTGTCAACTGTGTGTAAAGATCCCGGTTTTATTCAAACATGTTTCGTAGTAATTGAACAATTGTTTTGTTTTTTCTGGTTGTTTTCTGGGTTGTTCATGTTCTTGAACACCAATGAACTCCCTGGACTGTACATTGAATGATTACGTTTAAAAGCAGCTTATTAAGAGAAACAAAAATAAAGCACTCCCCAAAAAGAACAAATGACAATAAGGAGTGACTTACAGGCTGCTCTATGGCTCGAAGCACGCTGCGCTTGATGTCAGCAATGGCCTCGGTGTAGACGGAAGCAAGCTCGTGGACCAGCCGGTGGTTCAGAGGAAGGAGGGACAGGTAGAGGAACAGACACTGTCTCACCGTCTCTTCAGTCCAGGGGGCAGCCACCTCTGTCCCAACAAACACACAAGTCAGTGGAGGTACAGGAGCAGACTTAAAACCAGGTGGTTAATAGAAGGGAAAATCTGTGATCGCTAAAGTTACTGTAAAGTGTTTTTCTGCTATTTGTTCCCAAAGGAAGTAATCTCACGTAAGTAAAATACTGTGTGACAAGTGAAGATAGCATCAAAATGAAGATAGCATCTAGAAATGAATCAGCCCCAGTTTACTCAACATCGCTACAAGGCCAGTAGTTAATTAATTAATGATGATCACAATTTGGCTTCTCAAAAAAAATAATGCACTGATCACAGAAAATTATGCTGATGGGAATCAGCTTAAATAGATAAAATAATTAGCTTTTAGCAAATGGATGCACAGTGACTTGTTTATGTGTATGCACTTAAAGAGCCACATATCGATTTGGTGGATATTATGCTTTAACATCCGCTTTAAGTCGAAGGTCATGTTTGACCAACAGCAGCACTACAGTCGATGAATTATGTAGGAGTAATTTGTATTATTGTGCACCTGAATGTATGTTAAAAGGTAAAATGCAAACCTGTGTCTTTGTCAGCCCCAAACAGCAGAGATGGCGGGTTGGGGTGAACCAGAAGCTGCATGTAGTTCAGGGCAAACTTCTCTATGTAGTCCCTGAGCTGGTCTTTCTCATACATCCGCTTCAGGAAAGCCAAGGCAGTGGTGCGCACCTGGAGAGAAGAGTATGTTAAACAAATGACATCCTCTGGTCTCCCCGATTGGTTCAGCGTGTGTGGATGTGAACATCACCTTCTCTTTCTCATGTGAGCTGAGATCCAGAAGCACATGCAGATACTGAAACTGCCTCGAGGGCCGTTTGACGATGAGCTCCTTCAGGGTCGTCATGCCCAAATAAACCCGAGACTGAAACAGAGGTTCATGGTTAGCAGACAGTCTGCAATTTGCAGTGCATGAGGAGCTGTGCTTTTATAACATTTACCTCGTCCTCACAGTACCGCCGTATGACTTCCAATGCTGATTCTGTTATAATGGGAGCCTCCAGTACCAGTTTGGTAAAAAGCCTGGAAGGGACAACATGAAAAGAACATGTATTCGCTTCTGTTTGACCCACATTTCACCATTTTCAGTCATTACAGGACATGTACAAGTCCTTATGTTTAAAGAACTAGGTAGAAAATGCAGCAAACATGAGGTAATGATAAGTATTTGTTCTCACCCATCCCTCTGCTCAGGTTTCTCCTGCAGGCCTGACAGCAGTGTGTAGAGACAGTGGTCGTAGCTGTCCAGCAGCCCTGATGGCAGCTGGCTGAGGTAGGTGTTGTACTCTTGGTAGAGCAGAGAAAATGCCAGGTCACTCCTTGTCCTGATGTCATCCAGAATAAACTCCAGCACGTCTTCTTTCATCATCCCTTCAAACTGTGTCACGAGTCTGGAGAGAAGCTTCACTCTGACCTGCCAGTGGATCAAACGTGGTTATCGTCGAAAAGAGACACTTCCGTTTCTTTTAGAGAGTGAGAAATGTAGAATGACATGGATTACTTACATGAGACATTCCACTTTGAGCAATCGCCTTCTCTGAATGCAGAATGCGCTTCACTGCTTTGGAGGTTAACTTCTCAATCTGAGTGTCTGATAAAGGCTGGACCACATCTGACAACCGAAACACTTTTTTTCTCCCACTAGCCCCTGTCATCCTGGGGAAAAATAAAAAATAAAAATCAGACAGCGTAATATGTGGCTTGCAGTCCTTTTCCTGCCTTTCTGCTGTCCTGGTGCTTCAAGACCTGATTGCTGCCTTTGATGAGGAGGCTCATCGTTTACTTTTATTATGTCTTGAACAGTGTGTAGGCATCAAAGGTGCTGTCCTCAGTCGGTTCTGGTCATATGTGACAAGATAGGAGCTTCTCAGTTCACTGAGGTGAATATTGTTCAACTACAGCTCCACTTGTGTCTGGAGTCCCTCAGAGCTTCCTTTTCACCGTTTTGCTCACCATATACAAGTCTATCTGCCACTAAAAATAAAAAGCAAAGACTCTTAATAACAATACAGATCATCATGTTTGGGACACCAGACTTTTGGATGACCCTGATGGCACTCTTCACCCTTTGCCTTCTGTAAAAAAAAAAAAAAGGAACTTTGATCTTTGACAGCTCATTTAAATTTAACAGATAAGTCTGCTTAGTGGTCAAAACTAGCTTTTTCAATTAAGAATTCCAGCCAAAGTAAAAACTTATCTCTGTTCAAAGACTTCAGGAAAGTTATTCATGTGTATATCACCATTATAATTCTCGGTATTTGGGTGTGGAGCATCTGCAGCTGTTAACAGGTTAGAGAAGGAATGATCACATAACGCCTGTACTGTCCTCTCTCCACGGACTTCTTGTTCATTTTTAACAGTGCAGCACTTTGGTTCGGCTGCTGTGTTTTAAATGTGCTTCATAAATAAATCCGACTTTTCCATCCTGTGTTATTGCACAAACTCACTTGGTTTGTGCAGAGGGAAGGATGGGCTCAGGAAGCCTCTTGACTGTAGCAGGAGCTTCTGCTGCTGCAGATTTTTCTGCGTAACCTCCCACCACAGAGATCGCTTGGCCCACCATCATGCCAGGAACTTTGCGCTTGATGAGAAAGTCTTTAGCGATCGACTCATCCTCATTGTCGTCGTCTTTGCCCAAGTCATCCTCTCTGGCTTTGCACTGCTCGAGTCCTACAATATAAAGTATGAAACGATATGTTTTAATTCAAGCTTGACCAATATACACACATTAACATGAATTATACATATCTGGCAAGATTCCTTCTAATTTGGTTAGTTAGTGTTGTGACATAGATATGTACTGAAGCAGGATGTTTTACGATTTTTCACAAAGAGAACAATTACTTTTTACCTGTAAATTAGTTCATTTTAAATGATAACTACATATACAACTGTAGGAAATAAAAAAAAAAAAAAATCAAGTCATGTTTAAAATTTATAAAGGAGTTGTGTATGCATGAAAGCTTCAACGTTTTTTTTTTGGCGTGTATGGTTGTTTCTAACCTGGACCAATTCCAGCAGCTGTCATCTGCGTGGCCATCAGCCTGGCTAAATGTTTAATTTGGGCATCGGTGCCTGCTGACTCAACAGGCGTGTATGTGGCCTGGAAAGATGCTGGCATGACATCAGGCAGATACACCATGCTAATGAGCACCTAAACAATGACAAAGAGATATGAGGTGAGTGAAGTAAAAGTACAAGGAAACAAACAGGAAACAAAACAAAAAAGACCACAGCTTCTCACCAGGTTGGCTACATTCTCAGGGCTAAGCAGTGGGCGCAGGAACTCAGCTGTGAGGTCGATTGCAGACTGCGTGACTGGAACAGCAGCTGGCTTAGGGACCGATGTAGGGGCTGGCTCCTCTTTGTCCTCGTCATCTTCAATCAGGGCCGGCTCTGAATGTAGGGGAACAAATGTCTTAAATACTACGCACTTATGATGAGCCTGCAGTTGTTTGGGGGATTAAAAATATGTCGACCACTATCCATTTCAAGATTAGATTACCTCCACTGCTTACATTTTTGATTCATTTAAAGACTTTGTTGATGACAATGATTTACACTGAGCGACCCTAAAAAAACAATATAAAAACTAATTATGCAGATAAACTGTAATCTTCAGAGAAGTAAATGCATAGCTGTACACATAAAGGGAGATTTATGCATAATGTATGTTCACCATTACACATTTCCCATTAACTTTCCACTTATTATGCCAATGCACCAACACTCTCATGACTTTGTATGTCAAAATCAGAATGCTTATATCTCTGATCACTACTCACCCATCTTGACCTTTTTCCCCTCTGTGTATTGTTCGTGGCGAGGCCTCTTGCGCTGCTCACGTGGTGCGGGTGTTGAGCGGGTTATTTCACTCTGGGGCATTCCCAGGTCCAGCAGCAATGTGCTGATTTGACCTTGGAACTCCAGGCTGCAGGGATGTTTAAGCACCGCCACAAGGTGCAGCTTCAGATTCTTACGCACACTGCTGACCTGAGACTTGGCCAGAGTAGGTGGTAGGTTTGCTAAAAAAAAAAATTAAAATATACAGAAAACATGCCATCATTTAACTAATTACTATGTACAGTCAGACTGTGATATTAAGTTGAGAGAGTTTCACTTTGACAAACACAGAAAACTTGTGTTTTGTGACAATATCAGAATGGCATACTACATGTTCTGTTAAGTAATAGATTTTTTAAAAGCTTTGCAGTTATATAAAACTCAAAGAAAAGCACTCACCATGCAGTGTCTCATATGCCTGCACCACCTCTGACATAAACATTGGTCTCTGGCGGGCAATAGTGGCCAGGGAACCCAGGGCTGTGGTGAGGTTGATGCTGGAAATAGCTGGGTGAACCATAAACTTCAACAGTTTCTCCAGTGCAGTCTTTCCCTCCTCACACAAAACATCTGTTAATTAGACAGCATAGAAGATATCCGCTTTAAAAAGTGAGCTTTTATGCTTTAATGCTCTAAGAAACACAAAGTCATCATTTCGTCACAACATAGTCGGAATATCCGTACCGTAGCGAATGTATGAATGATCTCTGGGAACTTTGTCCAGGCTGATGTCGCCTTCCTGACGTTTGGGGACGTCGGACTCAGATGTCCGCGGTGACAAAGTGATGATTAATGATTCTGTGAACTTGATGGCATGAGTGCGAACGCCGTCGTTCTCAGAGTCCAGCAAGGCCAAAACATCCCCTTTCATTTGCGTGACCAAATCCCAGCACGCCTCCTGCATCTCTGATACGGCTTTGGAGCGCACCAACCACTGTTGTGAAGGAGAAAGAAGAGCAAAGGACATGATGAGAAAACAAGCATCAGACGGAGCTGCTCAGTTTTCTTGTAGGTTCCCATGAAAAAAACAGCCACGTTACTGTATATACCTGTAGAGTGACTTTGTACAGCTGTGTAAGTGTGAGGATGGCTTTCTTCACCACATTCACACTTTCATCCTTCAGCAGCATGTTCAGGTTGGCAATCAGTCTGAGGAGAAGCTCGTTGTCCCTTTTACTGATCAAAGTATAAGACAGAAAAAGATTGAGAAAGTTTCAACAGCTCATTTGTTTCACAGCGTTTACAACTTCGAGACAGGCACATTTGGATGTCTAATAACTCACCATGCTTCTTCTATGAACCCAATGACAAACTTCCTCACTTCAATAGACTTGTCAGTCTGAAAGGCGATCATCTCCTGCAGGATGAAAAGATCAGTGGCAGGAGAATTAGGAAACCAAATTGAGTTTATCAGGTTGATATGGGAAGACAAACTACAATTAGCTGTGAATGCTGCATCCATTCATACTTACATCCAAAAAATTGTCAAGAAGAGATGGATCCTTGTTGATGATAAGCTCCTGGACCTGAAGATTACAAAAGAATTAATCAGTATGATTCTAATTCGACTGACTCCTTTATGAAGTCCTGGGTAAGTGGATACATGGATTAAAAATAAAGCACAATAAAACACAAATTAGTGAAGCAATAGTCGGAAGTTTAAGAATTACTGAATATTGTTTAATAAGGGAAAATATCCCAGAGGTATGAAGCTAAGCATTCATATTATTAGCTGTAAATGATCGAAACAAAGCTTTTTGGATCTCACAACAGTAAAAATTGGATTTAAAAAGTTTAGACAACAAACCTGTTTGAGCACAGCTAGCTTTTCATCTGTGGGTATCAAAGCGGCCTGATTTAGAAGCTCCACAACCTGAAAATGGAAGGTGCATTAAAACAAAAGTCTGACATTAGTAGGCCTGCATGATTGCTCAGGATGTGACACACGTACCTTCTCACTGGTAGTCATGTCGATGACACCGGGGGTCTGACTTTCCCCCTTCTCTGAAGAAAGCTCCATGATGCAGCTCTGAGTACCTCACTGTGCGGATAGCATGGCCTTTAGAAATCCTATAAACTCTGGGAGCCCTGTTAACACATAACCGCAGCACAGAAGGATGTTATTTATGTTGTAGCCTGCCGACATCCATCGCAATCAAGTTCAGATTTTGTTAGCAAGTGCTAGGATTAACTTTTGGGTAGCGTGCTACACGTTAGCGATATTACAAATAGATTCTATAAACAGCATTCTATTATATTTATTAATAATCATATACATTAGTAATAAACAACAAGGCTTTAATGAATTGCAATCAGCACCACTTTGATCTTAGCTAGTTAGCGCGGTAGTCCCATGCTAACTGTAGTGCTAACCCAGCTAGCTATTCTAACTTTATAATGACATACATGTAATAGCTACTCACAGTCAAAATGCTTATTTACTTCGTCGCTTCAACAGCAATTAACTACGACCAGTGTCACAAATTTACGAATGCAGCAGTTGTTTCCTTTTTAAATAAGTGCATTAACTGCGCTAGCCGACAAAGGAAGCGGCCATGTTTAATGATGCTTCTTCTTCTACGGATGCCTAA